>NC_068423.1:5857364-6159830 GCF_023373465.1 Oncorhynchus keta
CAGTGCGCTGACGGCCGACGACGAGCGCCTGCGGTTCTGCCCCAAAGATGGCAGCCAATCTCCCTCTTGTCCTGCCGAGGAGCCAAAATGGCCTCCGCCATCCTCCTCGTTTTCTCCCGGACCCCTGGGCCTGCCGGAGGTCTGAGTTACGTTAACCGCGGCAGAGCGGTTGTCCAAGGGGGATGCCTGGTTAACAGGGCTGGGGCGGCAGTGCCAGTTGTCCAGGGGGCTTTGGTGGTTGGGTGGCAGAGGGGCAGTGGAAGTGGGCTTGGCACGGGGGTAGCAGAGTGGGGGAGGGTCGGGGATATGCTGCGCCCCTCCCGTGTATGGCTCATTTCCTCTCAGGTAGGCATCCTGAGAGTACGCCTGTATGGGAGGGAAGAGGAGAGCGGGAGCATGAGAGATAGAAAAAAATGAAGAGATAGAAAGGAGCTGGAGAGAGAGGCAAGGGATCGAAAAGAGTAGAAAGCAGGTGCGAAGTAGTATTTCACACAAAATGAACACATTCCGTTTGGTAGTCTAACGCGTTCTGTGGCACGTGACATGATTTGACAACCTGTTTCCAATACATTTTAAATGTATTTCGGAACTAAAAATCCACTCCAAACTAGCTTGTCAGATGTTTGTGAAAGCAAAGGCGGGTGGAATGCATTTTTTTAATATATTTTTTTTTACATATTACAATTCAATTCGTGTTACAATGAAAACGTCTTATTGTGTAATTATTGTATATCCAGTAGGGATAGTTCAGCACTGGAATTATATGAAATGTTTGTAATTGTCTATACATTACTACTAACTCAATATTCTTCACCAAACCAAATTGCTTTGTGATTGTGAGGTGTATTTTTATTGGGCTATGATTATAAATAATTTGATGTGTGGGAAGGAGGAGAGGAGAGAAAGAAACAGAAATCTCATACTCACACTTACCAACTGCAACACATCCTCATCTTTTGGCATGATGCAGAGCTCCAGAACATTCTCGCTGGAAGAGGGATAGAGGAGAGATAGTAAAATAATGGGCCGTTGTGTAAAGTTATGTAACAAGTATTATATAAAGTGTCATATCACATGTGTGTAGGTGCCTGCGTGTGCGTGCGTGCGTGTGTGTCTCACCTGTTCTGGATCAACGCGATCACCTGAGAGTAGGTCTTCCCTAATACACTTTCCCCATTCACCTTTACCAGTCTGTCCCCTGTACACAGGCCAGCTTGGTGGGCGGGGCTTTTCTCCCTCACACTCTTTACAAAGATGGTGTCCATGGGCTCCAGACGACCCCTTTGACAACCTGGGACACACAAACGTGGCATATATTCGTTAAACATTTTTAAACAACGCACACCAAAGGACTGTATGACGACACATGGAAAACCCTCACCTTTTCCATTGCCGTTTCCATTCTCCTCGTCCTGCAGAGAAAGGAGAGGAAGACAAGTGAGACACCTAGAAAACTAGTAAACAGAGACCAAGCAGACCAGTTGTTTTGTGCCTCTACCACAAGGAGATGCTATCTCCCCATGGCAGTCAGAGCGATGAGCAGTTGGTGTGGCTACAAACGCATTAACGCACACCTAAACGGGCCTCATCATAGCAACACACAGAAATGGATTGACAGTGACAAAAACACTCATGAGCCAGCATATGCTCACATGGTTTACCTCAATTTATCACACATACACACACAGTTCATCTCTCTCTGACACACACACACACACAATAACCCACTCCCTCCCACACACACACACACACACACACACACACACACACACACACACACACACACACACACACACACACACACACACACACACACACACACACACACACACACACACACACACACACACACACACACACACACACACACACACACACACACACACACACACAGGCCCCAGCTGACTGGGCAGTTTAGGTCTGGCCGGCTGGCTGACTGAGCTCATTCCAGTCAGACAGACAATGACCTGGGCTTTACAGCCACATAATAGAGACCTAGATACCCTGGAGTAGGAACCAGTGATACTACCACCTTTCTCATACTCTAGTCCTCTTCTCTTTACCTTCTCATCTCCTGTTCTGCTTGCCCTCTGCTTGCCCTCTCCTCTCCTCTCCTCTCTCCTCTCTGGCTCCTCTCCTCTCCTCTCCTCCTCTCCTCTCTCCTCTCTGGCTCCCTCTCCTCTCCTTCTTCTCTTCTCATCTTCTGTTTAACATATTCTTTCCTCTCTCTCTTCTCCTCCTTTCCTCTTTTACCCCATTTGCCTCTTTTATTTACTTCTCTATTCCTCTCTTCTCTCCCCTCCCTTTAGGTCAGTGGTCCCCAACCCTGGTCCTAGGGAGCTACAGGATGTGTGGGCTTTTCCTCCACTGGTTGGTGACCATTGGTCAGGACACCTCCATAAGTGTGAAAACGGTTAGGGTAACACACACACACACACACACACACACCTGTAATTCTGTGACTTCACGACCCCTCTTAATTTGGTCATGAGACACAATTAACCTCTACACGACTGGAGGTTAGCAGATCAGCATAAGCTTGGTAGGGAAATCTGTAAAATGAACGTAATGCATTCCATCGTGTGGGCTATGAACCATTGTTACCTTGAGGTTATTGTGGAGGGAGGACTCTGGCGGGTACACAATGAAGTGGCGCAGCGTGAAGCCGAAGCCCTGGGAGTTCTTCTGCAGGAGCACCGTACGAGGGCCCTGCCACGCCACGCCCTCAACCTCGCCCGACGACAGCGACCGAGTGTTCTCATTGGATGACAGGGCGCCATCATTCCGCCCTTTAGCCTATGAGGGACACAGATGAGGAGGATTTAAGAAAAGGGGTCAAAGTCAATATTAGCTATTCAATTCATTAGTACCACTTTCTAAATGTATCAGTGATTTCAATGTGTCAATGTAAGTTAGGTAAAGTGAGCTGAGGGTGTAAGTGTAAACTGTGAATTAGGTCAGTGAGTCCAAACATATCCTTCATGTCGGTGAGAAATGCATTGCTTAAGTGTGAAACGTCAGAGACACTTCTATTAGCGATAATAGCTATATACCACACAGGTTTGGGACCAGGCTAGGGAGACTTTTTTTTTTAACTCCACCCAGAATTCTGGAATTCCACCAATGCCTTTCTCTCTCTCAGGAATAATATCTATTTTAACGACCCACCTCTCCCATAATCACCTGCAACACAATGGAGGGGTAAAAATACATGTTGGAGCGGGTATTTATGTCTAACAATTATGGAACAACAGGACTCGATCATGACACACACACACGTTAGGCACGCATGAACATGCACTCATGTGCGCAAACACACATACACCCACACACACACTGTCACGCCCTACTATTCTCTATGTTTGGTTAGGTCAGGGTGTGACTCGGGTGGGAAAGTCTATGTTATCTATTTCTTTGTTTTTGGCCGAGTGTGGTTCCCAATCAGAGGCAACTGTCTATCGTTGGATCTGATTGGGGATCATATATAAGGTCATTTTCCTTTTGGGTTTTGTGGGACCTTGTTTTCTGTGTAGTGTCTGTACCTGACAGAACTGTGTGCTTTCGTTTTCACTTTGGTTATTTTGTTTGAGTGTTTAAAAAAAAAAAAATCATGAACACTTTCCACACTGCGCTTTGGTCCACTCCTTTCGACGAGAGTCGTTACACACACCTAAAGAAAAATAAGACTCACGCATCTTTGTGTGTTTGGAGTCTTTGTTTCTGTAACACCTTGGGGATACACTGGTGGTCCATATACATTTTTCTTAGGCGGGATTCAGTATCTAACAGCAACATATTCTATTGAAAACGGTTTTAATATGTAGAAACAGAGATTGGCAGGGGGATACATACCTTCACCCTGCTTAGGCCTAAGTAATATTAGGAAAAAGCTCCTGGTGAGGGCACCATACAGCAGACGTAGCTTTTTAGTGTATCTTTTTAGTGTATATAGCTTTTTAGTGTGTATCTTTTTAGTGTCTAGCTTTTTAGTGTCTAGCTAGCGTCTTTATCTTATCACACAACCTCTCCTGATAGCCTTCGGCCCTCTTCCTTCTTCATCCCACCCTGCCCTTGACTTCCTATACTCCCTCCTGCCTTCTTTCTCCACTCCCCCGCCTCCCCCTTCCCCACAAACTCACAAGGCCAGGCCACACTGCACCGCACCACAACAACAGGAAGTGGAGAGCCTTGAACAGGAAGTGAGGCATGGTGCCTGAGCTAACTGGCCCATTTGGGGATTCAGGGAATCCTTCGCCTCTAAGAATAGAGTGGCTAGGGAGGGGACTGTGTGTGTGTGTGTGTGTGTGTGTGTGTGTGTGTGTGTGTGTGTGTGTGTGTGTGTGTGTGTGTGTGTGTGTGTGTGTGTGTGTGTGTGTGTGTGTGTGTGTGTGTGGCAGGGAGGGGGACTCTCTTTCCGATGGGGGCTCCAGTTCCATTGCAACACCCCTCCCTTTATACCCAGCCCAACATTGTGACTAGCATTCAAGCATCTGGAATTCCGGGATCCACATTGACAGGTTGAATTATTCTGTTGACTTCCCATCTGTAATAGTCTCTTATGAAATGCTGTGTGTTGTTTTGCAAGGAAGTGGAAATATGATTAGTGGTATAGGACTGTGAAGGAAAGCTAAGACAAAGGCTGGATGCTTGGAAGGATAGAAATCACATTCTCAGTAAGGAGTCTTAGAATAGACTCATAACACTAATATTAACAAACTATGTAGTGTACACACACGCGCACACAAACACACGCAGGCAGGCACACACACACACACACAAATACATACCGTGCATTCACGTCCACACGAACAGGGATGCCCCTAAGCATGGACTCATCATACGTAGATTGATAATGGAGATGGCATAGATGTTGTTTTTCGAAAACACCATGGACACCATGGAGTATGTGTGTGTGTACGTATGTGTGTGTGAGCGAGCGAGGTTACACACTAGCAGGTTAGTGTTTTTATTGTCATGAATATTGTTCTAGAGGCAGCTCTGCAGAGTGGTCACTAGCTGGCATAGCCACACACTCATAAAATCTGATTTTAAACCTAACCCTAATTCTAACCTTAACCCCACTGCTAACCCTAATGCCTAACCCTAACCTTAAATGATGACCAAAAATCTTCATTCATTTTAACAATATAGCCAATTTTGACTTTGCAGCTAGCCCATCTAGCAGAAATCGCTCAGTTCTGCCTCAAGGACAAGACTCATCCCCAAAAACATCAACCTGCTACATACTGAGCATGACATGTGTCAGAATCCCTCATGGCCTTTCATTCCTACACCTGCTATTTCACATGCAAGTGCATGAAAACACACACACTGGGATGTGAGATGCCAGCAGCACAACTTGCACAAGCATACACACACACACTCTCATATAAACTCCCTAATATATACCAGAGCACGCACACACACACACACTCACAGGGGCATGCCAATGCCACAGTCTCCTTTACACACTGTCCTGAATTCTCCCACCTCTATCAATAACTGAACCATAAGATTAGCTGCTTGTCAACGAAGGGCTACGTGACGTGTAACTATGACGTCACTTCCCCTATAGGCTGTGAAGTCAAACACGGTTTGACTTTGTTTGTCAAATTGTTTTACACGCACACACGAGCGAAACCAGCAAATGAATGCATCTGCACACACACACGTCTCACACACACACACACACACACATTTCCTTTTAACATGTGTTAATGCCCCTGATTGTCAATTACTCAGGCAAGGCCTTTTGATGATCACAGATTTTTGCTACATCTTTGACGCATAAGAGAACAACACATTCTAACCTACACGCCCACACGTGCTCACATACACAGACACCCTGCCGATGCGTCACTCGAGCAGAACAGATGACACTCCAACCTGCACCCATCATACACTCACATATATGTACCCCACACACACACACACACACACACGCACGTGCCGATGTAGAAATATGTACAGTGCCGGGTGACGAAAGCATTGCTCCGATCTCCTTCCCCTCCGTTAGTCAACAGGCCCCCACTGCGCTCCCATTACATAAGACATACAGTAGGCAGGAGTGACACAGCCCCGCCACCCCCAACACACTCTCATTTACTTTCTAGCCTTTATCAAGCCTCTACATTATACATGACCCTATCTAAAATAGCACATGTCCAATTCTGCATTGGTGTAGGTGCTTAGTAAATCCAATGACAATCAGCAGATGGAGAGATGACGGATCCTCCGACTAATACAGCCTTTTGCTACAGGCCAGCGTGGAATACCCACTGGTAAGGCCCTGAACTTCTTTCACTACTGAAAATGGCTGTCATCCTAGAATTAAGCAATACGCCACTGTGTCACTTAGCCTTACCACGGCTAAGGGCTGTTCTTAGGCACGACGTAGTGCCTGGATGCAGCCCTTAGCCGTGGTATATTGACCATATACCACAACCCCCAGAGGTGCCTTATTGCTATTATAAACTGGTTACCAACGTCATTCGAACAGTAAAAATGACTTTTTTTTTATCATACCCGTGGTATATGGTCTGACCTGTCAATCAGCATTCAGGGCTCGAACCACCCGGTTTATAATTGGAATTGGAACATCTCACTGGAATTTGAACATCTCTGGCTGTCTCTCTGAAATTAAATGGTTTCTTTTGTCATATTGCGTAACAATTCTTGAACATCAACCAGACAAACACCCAACAACCCGATATCCAAAGACACATCTACGTCACGGCCTTTCTATGTTTCTATATATCTATGCTGAGTTGAGCACGCCAGATTAGGAGATTTCCCAGCAGAGTCTCTCTTTCTTACCCAGGACAAGCGAAGGTGTGGCAAAACCCTCCGGGGCACCCTTCGTCTGGGTCGCGGAGAGGAGCGGGGTGGGGTGGAGGGTCGGGGAGAGGCACGGGGTGGAGTGGTGGTATCATGTAGGGTAATGCTTCGTAACACCGCCAACCAGATACAGCGAGGTTCCGGGTCACTACAGTCCACCCCTACTGAGCACTGGAAACACCACTCCTGCCCTGAGGGAGCTGGGACCTCCACTCTCAACATCACACACACGCACCACACACACACAAGTGTTTGCTACAGCCCCACACAGGACGGGACACGTACGACGCCGCTGTTACCCCCGCAACTGCCGGACGTTTTCACCTAGACACGCTGCGCACGCACTCTCGGCCAGACATGGGGGTCAAGAGTCAATGGTGACCAACTGAACCCAACCACTTAGTGTCTGTCAAATCAAGACGTCAACAATTCTGAGTCGAAATCAACAAAATCTTCATATTGATGAATGAATCCAGGTCTAGGTGAATATATTTGTATTCCTCAAAGTGGGTTTGGGTTCTGGTTCGGTTTGTCTGTCAAAATGCATCATGGTCCTGTTGGTCACTAGTTCTGTTTCTGGAGAAGTAGGTGAAGCAGCTTGGATGGCAGGCCTGAGATCAGTGGAGACAGTAAAAAGAAAGGGCCTTCGCCAGGCACAAGTCGACTAGCTCTTCATCAGAGTTGGTCCTAGATCAGTAATATTCTTGATCTGTGTAGAGCTACTGGTGTCCTCACTTCTATCCAGGACCAGATTATGATTTCATCCTCTCCTCTAGATGAGTTGTCCCGCGTTTGCATTCTACATGTGGCTAGTTGAGTAGCTGGTAACCTCTTGTCCTTCCTCAGTATATAGACAGATTCAGACTCAAGCTGCCACACTTCCTTGTTCACTGACCGGAAATCGAGGTTCAGAAGTCCTTTTTACTGGTATAGAAGCCATTAGGGTGGCGTACAGGTGTGAAAACCAGTAGCTGGATCTAGTCCTCTTCACTGGATCAGAACGAGTTTTAGTCCCATGTTTTTTTATTGTAGCTGGTAACAGTAGCTCTTTTCTCTCATGCTGGGTATAGTGCAGTATTGGCAGTGGCTGGCTCTCTGTCTTTATTGCTATCTAAAGTATATTCCTCTCCTCTTTTCTCTACCCAGGCTCTGCCTGCCTGCCTGCCTGCCTGCCTGCCTCTCTCTCTCTCTCTCTCTCTCTCTCTGGCTCCCTGTAGGCTCGCTTGTGTTCCACGCAACGCTAGTCCACTCTGTCAACCCCACTCACTCACTCTCTCTCTCTCCCACTCTGTCGCTCTTTCTCTCTCCGCCTCTCTTTCACATTCCTCCCATCCCTCCACTGGCCAGTCCAGCAAGGCAGTTGAGCAGTGAGCAGCACAGAGCATGTTCTCTGTTTGTGTGTGTTTCTCTCTCTCTCTTTCATGTCTCGCTTTCTCTCTTATGTGTGTCTCCCTGTCTCCTCTTTTTATGCTCAGAACCTGGCCGCCGCAGCTGACAGTAGAGTACACACTAACATTAAAAAGGCTGTGTGTGTGTGTGTGTGTGTGTGTGTGTGTGTGTGTGTGTGTGTGTGTGTGTGTGTGTGAAAACCGAGAGTCCCAGCCTTTTAAAACAAAACAAACAAGCAGCAGCAATGTATTGCAGTGTATTTAAAGCTTTTTGCTTTGACACCTGTGAGCCAGAGCATTGTATAAATAGAGAGAGAGAGAGAGAGAGAGAGAGAGAGAGAGAGAGAGAGAGAGAGAGAATAGGGAGAAAGAGAGAGAAAGAGTGAGCGAGAGACAGAGAGAGAGACAGAGAGAGAAATGAAAAGAGACAAAAAAAGATAGATTGACCAAGACAGGCATGCAGACTCCCCTGGCTGGAAATGACACCCATCGCTCCTCTCCCCTCTCCTCCCCTCTTCACAATCTCCTTAGAAAACTCAACCCGGAAAAATGGGAGCGCCGACTCAGTGGTAGGATAAAAAAGGCATTTCCCTATCTGCCTCACTGTATCGCTCTCCCCTATGGCTCGCCTGCTTTTCTGAGTTCTGTGTGTTCTTGTATGTCAGTGTCTGTCCAGACTCCATAGCATTGGACCTTGGGGCAACTGCTAGTAAGGGCAACCACTTACACTCCATCCAGAGGGCTAAATGTGTGTGTGAATCATGAGTCAGAGGACACAGAAGTCATTATGACGGAGCTAAGATGAATGGAATTGAAGGATGGGGGAGGAATGGGAAATGGCTATTTAAGGCCTAACGGCCTTGTAAGCATGTCACCAAACACTGATACACACATTGATTTAGCTTAATAGATTTTAGTTCTATCAATAGAGCAATTACTAGCTGATACGAAAAATGCCACGTGATTTAAAAAGCTGCAAATACCGCATGCACACTCGCACACACACACTTTTCTTTTCCCTTTCTCTCTGGTGACATGACACTACAGGTTTGGCTGGTAATAACCATGGAGAGGCAATCAGCCAAATAGCCCATGAGGAGCGATCCATCCCTATCTGAAAGGGGGTGGCCATCATTAACATGTCATTGATACTAGTACTGTCAGCACAGACGGCAAAGTTGTCCCCTCCTCTTCTAGTAATGGGGCAACCCCTGGCATAGTGCAAAACTAAAACTTTTTTTTTTTAGGTGTAAGATGGATCAAAACTAAGTCAATAATGAACTTTCCACCGTGATAAAATAATAGGAAAAACAGAGAATTGGCTGTTTAAATTGGGCAAGGACAGCAGCACCCCTCTAATCTATCCCTCACATGCGTCCCCAGTCCGAACCTATTTTTGACCGTCAAAAGTGGTGCAATATAGGCCTACAGGGAATATGGTGCCATTGATTGGGACACACCCAATATCTCTCTCCAGCTCTCTATGCCTCTCATTGGATACTTCTATGTTTATACACCCCCCACTCTCTCTCATGTCTCCTCGTTTTAGGCTCATTACCCTGCAGCTCCTTTGACCTTGCTCTCTCTCTCTGTCTTTCTATTCCATCTCCTCTTTCGCTCTCATTATCCACAGTCTCCACACAACTTCAACCCTCCTCTTGACTTCTTATATAACCAGAGGGAAGATGTTGCAGGGATGAAGGGAGTGACAAACAGAAAGAGTTGTTTAGACAGAGACAGAGTGTAGACAGAGAACGCACACACACACACGCACACACACACACACACACACACACACACACACGGACGGACACATTCTACTTATGCTAAAAATGTTATTTCTATTCTACTGAGCCATTTATTTGATGTCCATATTCTTATCTTTTATTATTTCTTGTTGTTTGCGTTGTCGAGAAGGAGCGTGCGAGGTAGCATTTCGTCGGACGGCGTATACCGTGTGTATCCTGCACACACGACGAATAAAACTTGAAAACACACAAATGCAAAACAGACACACAATACACACAATGTTCAACATGATTATCAGCTGTTCTTGTTTAAAACCACTAGTGGGCAGCACTGGCACGCAAAAGATCACGCTGACTTGATAACCGTCTCAATTCAACAGCTGGACCGAACTGTAACGTACACCATTGATTATTGAAACCCGAGAGTGTGTCTAAAATAGACAGCCTATTTGTTCACACACATCGAGGAGACAACAGAGATAGTATTGATAACCCCTGTTGGCTAAAATGGGCTAATATCAGTAGTATGCATTAAGGGATTATTCTTTTGAGTATGAATGAGAATAAAAAAAGGAGGCGCGCACACACACACACACACACACACACACACACACACACACACACACACACACACACACACACACACACAAAATCAACCCTCGATGGCAGGAAAAGCCTCCTAATTGACCTATTTTTTGTCAACTGTGTAATTGTTCCAAGCTATAAAAAAAAATGAAATAATACAGCTACACATTTCCAAGCGTCGTGGTTCTTCTCTCGGTTCTCTTTTTATCTTTCCACGTGGCCGCAGCTGTAGCCAGTAAGGAACTAGTCCCAAACAAGGCCAAGTAACCATGGACACTGCAAAACGTCTCCCCTTTAATGGCATAACTAGCCCCATAGCACTGACCCGACCACACACACACAGACACACACACACACACACACACACAGACACACAGACACACGTGCACGCACACACAAAATAAGAAAAAAAAACACTGATTCACACACACCCATTGATTATGAGCATGGGGAATGCAGTGACGATTTTAGCATGTAAATGGTGGGGCAAACTCAAGCTATTTTTTTTTAGATGCACACCAGCAAAGCCACAACACAACACTGGACAATACATTAATTGCACTATAACAGTGACAAATGGTGCCCACAAACTGTTAGGGCCCAAATAAATCTTTCCTGACAGTGGAGCTTTCCTTCCAGCACCATGGACTGAATCCTTACCACTGCTACACCTGGCTATCAGCGGAGCCTTGTCTGGCAGCGAAACAGTTCATTCAGCCTCACTTACTGCCTTTTTTAGAAACATAGCTGATATGGCTGACTCGCTTAAATAAATATGGTTTCTACTGACTCCTTGTGGATTTGTGTAACTCAATAAGAACTGCATTCTCCTTCAATAATAACGAACGCCAGCATGAGTTGTGACTTTTGAACCATACACAAACACTACTACATTCATGTTCAGTAAATTCATGTTTGTTCTTATATCATTAACACTTAGCTCTAAGTATAAGCAAGTGCAAGCAAACTAGCTACGACGAGGTAGCCCTAGTCGTTCAGCACTTTAATTTTAAGTATTTTATTAGGCCTATGTGGTCTAAAAATAAATTAAAATACAATCACGAGCATCCACTTTTAAAGACATTATGCAAACAAAACAATCCTCGCAATATCAACTGGAATTACATGGGTCTATTACTAAACTTTTTGTTGAAAATAAATATGATGGTTACAGACCCAACAACATTATATAGTTTCCCCTCCTTGTGGAGAAAATCACGAGCTAATTATAATACAATGTCAGGGGAACAATTAAATAATTCCAACATTGCCTAAAATGATGAATGAGAGACTTATATAAGCAATATAACAACTGAGATGTACAAACTATGGCATAGGGGAACGATGAGCGGATAAGACGCAAGCCGAAATGTCGATTAAGACATTAATAAGCGAGCTAAGACAGACGTAGTCGATATACCTATTTGTTCAGCACTTATGAAATGAACAGCGACAGAATTCAGAACACGCCCTTACCTTATTTGCCCTGCACGCCAAATCAGAACCATATGATAAATAACGAGGTCATATAAACTGACAATGAAATCTTTTACAATATCCGATGATGACATTTCTCTAAAACAGGCTATAGGCTACATGTGCACCACCAAGTCAGAACAGTAGGCGAAGTTCTGGGGGGGGAGAGGGACCAAATTCTTAGCGTGAGACACATGGGCTACTATCTGCCTACTACACAACATACACTTAGTATTACTTTCTTAGCTACAGTATACATATCTCCCTGGCATATTGCTTCATTTATGCAGCAGCATACAATACCTATTTTTGGACTCACAGTTGTTGTGCTGTGCTCACTTGAACAGGAATGTGGTGCGGAGGTTCTTCTTGTGGGCAAACTTTGTCATCAAACTTTGTCATCAAAGTCTGACATTCTCCGGATGAATTCATGCTGGATTGGCAGCATGGGCAATGTATTCAACCTTTTCTGGCCCATGGTGTTGCATGTTTATCCTTTTAAGTTTAGAAAAGAGATCCTTTCAGGCAGATGTTTTAAATCCTTAAATCCAGACTTGGACCACACACCCTCTCCACCGAATAGCAGGCACGGGGAAGCAAAATAGTTATTGCTTTGCGACGCTCGCAGTTCGCCACCAATTCCTTCCAAACCACTCATTGTTGAATTTGCGATTTCTGTTTTATCTATAATTTCTCTTCAGCTTTATTAACTCAATACATACATTTTTGTATTGTTTGCAAACTGATATGTCTATTTTATATCTTTTTTTTGCTAAACAGGTGGGCTCAGCAATAAACATTTCTGTCACGCCTGCTCCAGCTCTCCCTCTCGAGCACCAGACTGCCTATCATTACGCACACCTGTCCCCTTCGTTACACGCACCAGCGCCTCTTTGTACCCACCTGAACTCTATCATTATTTGATTGCCTTCTCTTTATCTGTCTGTTCCTCACATTATTCCCTGTGTCAGCATTGATGTCGTTACTTTGTCCCCTCGCTGGTCCTGTCCTGTTTTATGTCCCTATTAGATGGTCTCCCTGTATCTGCTTCCTGTTTCCATCATCAATCCTTACAGAATGCTGACACCAAAATTGGAAGCATCAGGGAGGCCTGTTATTTTGTTGGTGACGTCGGGTCCGGGTGCCATCGTTGATGGAACCGGGGGTGCCTCAGCGAGCTCGTCGGGCTTCCATGCCCTAGCTGGCACGAGAGGTGTTTCTTGCCCTTGGCAGGCACCCACCCAACGTCATGCTTTGGCCGACCATCGGGCTCCCACGCCTCAGCCGGTTCATCAGGCTCCCACGTCTCAGCGTGATCATCAGGCTTTCACGCCTCAGCCGGTTCGCCAGGATCCCACGCCACGGCAGGTCCGTCAGGCTCGCCCAGCTGGGATGCCGGGTGGCGCCCCTAGATGGGGGGGTACTGACACGCCTTCTCCCGCTCTCCCTCTCTGGAGCTCAAGGGCACCAGACTGCCTATCATTACGCACACCTGTCCCCTTCGTTACACGCATCAGCGCCTCATTGGACCCACCTGAACTCTATCATTATTTGATTGCCTTCCCTTTATCTGTCTGTACTTCACATTATTCCCTGTGTCAGCATTGATGTCGTTACCTTGTCCCGTCCAGACGCTGTTCCTGACCTGTTTTATGTCCGTAGATTATTACATGTTCTCCCTGTACCTGCTTCCTGTCTCCAGCGTCGATCCTTACAGTTTCACAGTTCTACTGTGCCTTATGTTTTATGTAGTCTATTCATCTATTCCTTTCTGAACACACAGTAACTGGCGCATATGCCTTGAAAATCTGGCACGCGTGCTATATTCTCTTGAAAACAGGCTGCCATTTGAGCACCCATGACCGTACCACTGATTCCTTCAAACATAGGTAGAAATCCCCTGCTCGTCTGCCGCCCCTGTGTCCAGCACCACACAACTACCCAAACTATTACCACCCAGAGTGGCGAATGGGTTAACTACAGCACTCTCTTGTGAGAGGAAGACTGGGGTGATTGACTGTGTCTGAACTGGACCATCGGAGTTCACTTCGACGGTAGGCTCTTATTAATTTTGAATGTGACATATAGAAATTAATGGAACGTACCCATTCTACATGACTGAGAGTGATGCACAGACATGAGTGATGTCTGTTCTACAACCACTTTCTAGCTGAACATTCTGTAACATTTCAGCACTCTTGAATGAGCCCGATCATGAACCCTAGAAACAGATTGAACCCCAGTATCCCCACGCTGGCCATACCTGTACGTGTTCAACAGTTTCCAGACAAACTGTCCCCATCATGGCCGGAACTAACAAAGCACATTGTTAATGGCAAATCAGGACCTTTCATCACGGGCCCAAACAAAGACACCCTATTGTAGCCAAACTAGCGGTTCTGAGATCAGCATGTCAAGCAGGTTCACAGTGGACACCATGTCTCCAGCATGGGCCATGATTCACCACAGACCCCCCTTACAAAGCCCACAGCAGTGGCCTGACCAACTGACCAAGGCATCTGTACCAGCCATTGTTCTCCATAGACACTGGGCCTTGTGTGGAAGCCAGCGTGGAAAATGCACTTGGTTTGGGGATACATAGCATTGCATTTCAAAAGGACTTACAGCAGGAAGGAAACAACAGGGAAGAGCATCATCTTAAAATCAGGGTTGTGTTCATTAGGCACCTACCAGAAGACAGCAGACTCAAACAGGGAAATCAAATCATGTTGGTCACATGCGCAGAATACAAAGGGTGTAGACGAGCCCTCCCCAACGATGCAGAGTAAAGAAATAAACCATTTAAAACACGAGGAATAAAATAAACACAAATGGAGCAATATATAGGGAGTCCCAGTATCAGATCAATATGCAGGGGTATGAGGTATTTTAGGTAGATACAGTATGTACATGAAGGCAGGGTAAAGTGACTAGTCATCAGGATAAATAAAACAGCGTAGGAACAGCATATGATGAGCGTAAAAGTGTGTGTGTGTGCGCGTGTGTAATGTGTGTTTGTGTCGGTATGTGTGTGTGTGTGTGTGTGTGTTTGTGTTGTCAGTATGCACATGCAGTGTATGTGAATGTGTTGGGGGTTTTGTGTGAGAGTATCAGTGTGTATACACACTACAGTAATCTCCAGTATTGGGACGGTGACTTTTGGAGCTCACTGTAGTGTGTATACTGTATATAGTCTTGTGAGTGTGCATAGAGTCAGTGCAAGATACGGTCAATGCAGATAGTCCGGGTAAACATGAATGAACTATTTAGCTATGAACTATTTAGTCTTATGGCTTGGGTGTAGAGTCTGTTGGTCTGAGAGCCGATGCTACCGTTTGCCGGACGGTAGCAGAGCGAACAGTCTATGGCTTGGGTGGCTGGAGTCTTTGGCAATTTTTCGGGCCTTCCTCTGACACCGCCTGATATAGACATCCTGGATGGCAGGGAACTCGGACCCAGAGATGTACTGGGCTATCCGCACCACCCTCTGTAGCACTTTGCGGTCGAGGGTGGTGCATTTGCCATACCAAGTGGTAATGCAGCCAGTCAGGATGCTCTCGATGGTGCAGCTGTAGAAGTTTTTGATGATTCGAGGGCCCATGACTAATCTTTTTAGCCTCCTGGGGGGAAGAGGCACTGTCGTACCCTTTTCATGACTGTGCGGGTCTGTGTGGGCCATGTTAAGTTCTTAGTTCTTATGTGGACATCGATGTGGATGTGGATGGGGGCATGCTCTCCCCTCTTTCTCCTGTAGTCCACGATCAGCTCCTTGGGAGGGACAACTTGAACTTTTGAAACAGTTTCTGTTGCGTGCCCTAATAAACACGAACCAGGCATGTACATGCATGTTCTTGCATGGTATCGTAGGTTCTTTGTGCATTATAGGGACAGCACAGCTTCAAAGTGAACCTATGATGACGGTAGTTAACAACCGTATGGACAAGTTTGAAATTCCAAGCAGGACAACGCCTCAGTGCGCAATGTGTAAAAATAATTGCCATTATCCCTTTGGATAGGGATATTCACATTGGCGTTATGACAAGCCTTGCGGGGGTGGAAAGGCTATTGTTTTGAATTTAGTTAGGGTCCGTTACTTTGTGGCGCACTGATATGGCAGGCTTGAAGCTGGACGGAGTGTTGCTTGAACCGTTCTAAATAAGCATGTCTATTTTAAGACGGCCTTCTCTGCCACAGTGTCAGAAGTGATGATATATAGCCAATCAGGGTTTGGATAAGAGCCATTTGATTGGATACAATTTGAGAGATTCTGATATGCAGTTACAAAAGTCAATGGCTGCAAACTATGCTTTGACGACAACACTTATCCGAATGCAGTTTAGGATGACTGGTGCTTTGCCTATATCATAGTTTCCTGTGCTAAGACTTTATCAAAGATGTAGGCCAAACCTTTTTTCGATTAAAGCCTGTGTTGGTCTGCTGTGTTAAAGCCTAGGCATTAGCTCGGCAAGCTAACACAAATCTTCAGATTTCATGCAAAGCTACTCGAGTGTGGTTCACTGACTGAATGCCCTCCGTTGCACATGTTCTCTGTTGTGTTGACAGCAAGGTATGAAGTGAATGGAGGAATGGGGGACGGAAGGAGGAATGACGCTGGTTTCCCTGGAGAGGCAAAGGGGGTGTCAGGTGAGGATTCACAGTGGCTGGGGGGGGGGTAATGGGGGTCATGCCAAGGCACGCAATCCCTAATGCTCAGGGCAGCAGCTGGGCATCCAGATGGGGCAGACACCACAGAGAGCATTCTGGATTAAAGGGGGAGGCACATCCACCCCCCTAACCCCCACCCTATGCACTACTCACTCACTGGGAGCAGGGGGCTTTGTTGACTGCACCTGATGCCCGTGCCCACCACTGCCCCTCCCTTTTATCTTTGTCTCTTTCATGTTTTTCACTCTGCCGTTATTATCGCTTTATATCGAGCTCCCACGCTCACTAGCACTTTCTCTGGAAGTTTCTCGCGCTTTGTTTTCCTATTTTTTATTGGGTCTTTCTTTTCTCTCTTCATTCCATTGCTACACAGTAATCGCCATCCCGCTTCCATTGACACATTCCTGTGCAGCCCACCTGCTGGAGGAATAATGAGCCAGTGTTTGTTCTAACACACACACACACACACACACACACACACACATAGATATGTGCACGCACACACTCACACGAAAGGACTCACACACACGTACACACACACACACACACGTGTACTTACACTCAGTCGCACTTAAGCATAGACACAGACACACACTCCTTTCCCAGTCCCTCTGGGTGGAAACACCAGCTCTTACCTCAGGCCTGGGATAGCCATTAAGCCATTTATTAGGTACAGAGCACCAGCTCTATGCCCAACCTTTCAACTTTGCCCCATACACGCACGCGCACACACATTGCATCGACCCACCCCGTTCCCTTCCATCTCTCCCTGCCCCTGTCCGGTTCCCAGCTCAACAGAGGCTCATTGTCATGTCTGCATTTCAGAGCAAGACTCGGCCTGTCCCAGGGTGCCTCCCACCCCCTTTCTATACAGTAAAGCCCCATTCCATTTCTCCCTCTCGGCAAAAACAACACACAACAATAATCACTCCCATTTGGGGTCAACGCAATTGCTCCCTGTCACTCATTATGGTTGCCCCTCCACCAACACTTCCACTCCACCGGACATACACAATCCCGACCAAAAGTATGTGGACACCTGCTCGTCGAACAACTCATTCCAAAATCATGCACATTAATATGGAGTTGGTCCCCTTTGCTGCTATAACAGACTCTTCTGGGAAGGCGTTCCACTAAATATTGGAACATTGCTGCGGGAACTTGCTTCCATTCAGCCACAAGAGCATTAGTGAGGTCGGGCACTGATGTTCGGCTTGGCTCGCAGTCGGCGTTCCAATTCATCCCAAAAGTGTTCGAAGGAGTTGAGGTCAGGGCTATGCGCAGGCCAGACAAGTTCTTCCACATCGATCTCAACAAAACATTTCTGTATGGACCTCGCTTTCTGCACAGGGGAATTGTCATGCTGAAACAGGAAAGGGCCTTCCCCAAACTGTTGCCACAAAGTTGGAAGCACAGAATCGTCTAGAATGTCATTGTATGCTGTAGCGTTAAGATTTCCCTTCACTGTTACTAAGGGGCCTAGCCCGAACAATGAAAACAGCCCCAGACCATTATTCCTCATCCACCAAACTTTACAGTTGCCACTGTGCATTTGGGCAGGTAGCGTTCTCCTGGCATCCTCCAAACCCAGATTTGTCCGTCAGTCTGCCAGATGGTGGCGTTCCTATGATGGTGCCACGTTGAAAGTCACTGAGCGCTTCAGTAAGGCCACCCTACTGCCAATGTTTGTCTATGGAGAGTGCATGGCTGTCCACAAATTTGAAGGCACACTGTTGTATATACATATACTTTGTATATACAGTGATTTCGGAAAGTATTCAGACCCCTTGACATTTTCCACATTCTGTTACGTTACAGCCTTATTCTAAAATTGATTTTTTAAATTATCATTCTCATCGATATACATACAATACTCCATAGTGGCAAAGCAAAATCTGTTTTTTAGAAATGCTTGCTAAAACTGAAATATCACATTTATATAAGTATTCAGACCCTTTACACAGTACTTTGTTGAAGCACCTTTGGCAGCTATTACATCCTCAAGTCTTAATGGGTATTACGCTACAAGCTTGGCACACCTGTGTTTGGGGAGTTTCTCCGATTCTTCTCTGTAGATCCTCTCAAGCTCTGTCAGGTTGGATGGATAGCGTCGTTGAACAGCTATTTTCAGGTCTCTCCAGAGATGTTTGATCCGGTTCAAGTCTGGACTCTGGCTGGGCCACTGAAGGACATTCAGAGAATTGTCCCGAAGCCACTCCTGCGGTCTCTTGGCTGTGTGTTTAGGGTCGTTGTCCTGTTGGAAGGTGAACCTTCGTCCCAGTCTGAGGTCCTGAGTGTTCTGGAGCAGGTTTTCATCAACAATCTCTCTCTACTTTGTTCCATTCATCTTTCCCTCGATCCTGACAAGTCTCCCAGTCTCTGCCTCTGAAAAACATCCCCACAGCATGATGCCACCATGCTTCACCGTAGGGATGGTGCCAAGTTTCCTCTAGAGTCTCTTGGTGCCTTTTAGCAAACTCCAAGCAGGCTGCCATGTGCCTTTCACTGAGGAGTGGCTTCCGTCTGGCCACTCTACCATAAAGGCCTGATTGGTGGAATGCTGCAGAGATGGTTGTCCTTCTGGAAGATTCTCCCATCTCCACAGAGGAACTCTGGAGCTCTGTCAGAATGACCATCAGGTTCTTGGTCACCTGCCTGACCAAGGCCCTTCTCCCCCATTGCTCAGTTTGGCCGGACTGCCAGCTCTAGGAAGAGTCTCCGTGGTTCCAAACTTCTTCCATTTAAGAATGATGGAGGCCACTGTGTTCTTGGGGACCTTCAATGCCCCAGATCTGTGACTCGACACAATCCTGTCTTAGAGCTCTGCGGACAATGGTTGTTTGCTGTAAAACGTGTTTGTTGCTTTGTCATTATGGGGTATTGTGTGTAGATTGATGAGGAAAACATTTTAGAATAAGGTTGTAACATAACAATATGTGGAAAATGTCAAGGAGTCTGAATACTTTCCGAATGCACTGTATAGTGTACATACCAACAGTTTGATAGGGGGAGATGGTGGTTAGACGAAGCAGCATTAGATAGTGGGAGAAGGTGGTGAGCAGCTTGAAATGTGTTACCCTAGAACTGGGTGGTAATGGCAGTATGATCCATATGTTTCTGCTGAAGACAGCTTGTCTTTTTATAGTTGTCTTGTCAAACTATGCAAAGATGCTGATGTTGAGGGTAGAAACAGTCATGTATTTACCCACTGCAAATTGGTGAACTTTGAGTGTTACCCTGAGCTTGTCCAAATGACACAGAACCAAATGTACCTTAACCCCAAACAAATACCCCTCCCTTCCAGCCTGACCGGCTTCACAGAGAAAGCAAGGGCATTTCCCATGTGTCTGACCAGGGACCTGGCTTATCTACTTTACCACAGGAACCTGTATTGGCAGGCATACCACTCTGTCACTCACTGTAACACAAAGGTAAACATTACAGCTGGAGTGCAAATGGCCATTCAGGATCGTGTTTATTAGGGCACACTGTAGCAAAAAGGTTTAAAACATTATAGAACAGAAAACGAATATGAGCGCTTCTTATTTATTGGTATTATCATTTTGGGGGTATTTTACCCCCTTTTTTATCGTCTCATCGCTGCAACCCCCCAAAGTCGAGTCATGCGTCCTCCGAAACATGACCAGCCAAACCACGCTTCTTAACACCCGCCCGCTTAACCCGGATGCCAGCTGCACCAATGTGTCAGAGGAAACACTGTTCAACTGAAGACCTAGGTCAGCCTGCAGTTGCCCGACCCCCGACAAGGAGTCGCTAGCGATGAGCAAAGTAAAGCCCCCCCGGCCAAACCCGGACGACACTGGGCCAATTGTGCGCCACCTTACTGCGATGCAGTGCCTTAGACCGCTGCGCCACTCCATAAGCCCCATATGAGTGCTTCTTATTGGAAAAGTTCATATAGTATTAGCCCGTTTCATTCATTTTGGTACCGTGTTGTGCCAAGTGAACACGACCCAGATCATTATTAAACCAGATGTCGGCTTAAGGTTCCGTTGCTATGGGAAACACTAGTGAATCCTCTGAAAAGGGTGCATAGAGGCTTCTAACATAGGTCATTGCAATTAATCAATCAACCAATCAATCAATAGAACTAGGCCTGACTACATTAGCACTCACTGGCACAGTCACATATCATGAGACACGATCCAAGTCTGTTTGGTTTGTCCATTAGCCTTACATTGTAGGATAATAGTGGAGACATCAAAACTACGAAATAACACATGGAATCACGTAGTAACCAAAAAAGTGTTAAACAAATCAAAATACATTTTATATGTTAGATTCTTCAAAGTAGACACACAAATGGCAGCTTTGCACACTCTTTGCATTCTCTCAACCAGCTTCACGTGGAATGCTTTTCCAACAGTCTTGATGGAGTTTCCACATATTCTGAGTACTTGTTAGCTGCTTTTCCTTCACTCTGCGGTCCAACTCATCTCAAACCATCTCAAATCGGGTTGAGGTCAGGTGATTGTGGAGGCCAGGTCATCTGATGCAGCACTCCATCACTCTCCTTCTTGGTCAAATAGCCCTTACACAGCCTGGAGGTGTGTTGGGTCATTGTCTTGTTGAAAAACAAATGATAGTCCCACTAAGCGCAAACCAGATGGGATGGTGTATCGCATCAGAATGCTGTGTTAGCCATGCTGGATAAGTGTGCCATGAATTCTTAGTAAATCACAGACAGTGTCACCAGCAAAGCACACCCAACACCATCACACTTCCTCCTCCATGCTGCATGGTGAGAACCACACAAGCGGAGATCATACGTTTACCTACTCTGCGTCTCACAATGACACGGTTTTTGGAACCAAAAATCTCCAATTTCGACTCATCAGACCAAACGACAGATTTCCACCGGTCTAATGCCCATTGCTTGTGTTTCTTGGCCCAACAAGTCTCTTCTTATTGGTGTCCTTTTAGTAGTGGTTTCTTTGCAGCAATTTGACCATCAAGGCCTGATTCACAAAGTCTCCTCTGACAAGTTGATGTTACTTGAACTCTGTGAAAAACATTTATTTGGGCTGCAATTTCTGAGGCTGGTAACTCTAACAAACTTATTCTCTGCAGCAGAGGTAACTTTGGGTCTTCCTTTCCTGTGGCGGTCCTCATGAGAGCAAGTTTCATCATTGCGCTTGATGGTTTCAAAGACTGCACTTGAAGAAACTTTTCCTGGTTTGACTGACCTTCATATCTTAAAGTAATGATGGACTGTCGTTTCTCTTTGCTTATTGAAGCTGTTCTTGACAAAATATGCACTTGGTCTCTTACCAAATAGGGCTATCTTCTGTATACCAACCCTACCTTGTCACAAGACAACTGATTGGCTCAACGCATTAAGGAAAGAAATTCCACAAATGAACTTTTAACAAGGCACACCTGTTCATTGAAATGCATTCCAGGTGACTACCTCATGAAGCTGGTTGAGAGAATGCCAAGAGTGTGCAATGCTGTCATCAAGGCAAAGGGTGGCTACTTTGAAGAATCTCAAATATAAAATACAGTTGAAGTCAGAAGTTTACATACACCTTAGCCAAATACTTTTTAAACTCAGTTTATCACAATTCCTGACATTTAATCCCAGTACAAATTCCCTGTTTTAGGTCAGTTAGGATCACCACTTTATTTTAAGAATGTGAAATGTCAGAATAGTTTACAGAATGACTTATTTCAGCTTTTATTTCTTTCATCGCATTCCCAGTGGGTCAGAAGTTTACATACACTCAATTAGTATTTGGTAGCATTTCCTTTAAATTGTTGAACTTGGGTCAAACGTTTCAGGTAGCCTTCCACAAACTTCCCACAATAAGTTGGGTGAATTTTGTCCCATTCCTCCTGACAGAGCTGGTGAAATGGAGTCAGGTTTGTAGCCCTCCTTGCTCGCACATGCTTTTTCAGTTCTGCCCGCAATTCTTCTATGAGATTGAGGTCTGGGCTTTGTGATGGCCTCTCTAATACCTTGACTTTGTTGTACCTGCTTCCTCCAGCATCTTCACAAGGTTGTGAAGAGGGTCCTTTGCTGTTGTTCTGGGATTGATTTGCACTTTTCACACCAAAGTACGTTAATCTCTAGGAGACAGAACACGCCTCCTTCCTGAGAGGTATAACGGCTGCGTGGTACCATGGTGTTTATATTTGCACACTATTGTTTGTACAGATGAAGGTGGTACCTTCAGGCGTTTGGAAACTGCTCCCAAGGATGAACCAGACATGTGGAGGTATACAAAACATTTCCCTGGGGTCTTGGCTGATTTCTTTTGATTTTCCCATAATGTCAAGCAAAAAGGCACTGAGTTTGAAGGTAGGCCTTGAAATACACCCACAGGTACACCTCCAATTGACTCAAATTATGTCAATTAGCCTATCAGAAGCTTCTAAAGTGATGACATCATTTTCTGGAATTTTCCAAGCTGTTTAAAGGCACAGTTAACTTAGTGTATGTAAACTTCTGACCCACATGGAATTGTGATACAGTGAATTATAAATTAAATAATCTGTCTGTAACAATTGTTTGAAAAATGACTTGTGTCGTGCACAAAGTAGATGTCCTAACCGACTTGCCAAAACTATAATTTGTTAACAAGAAATTTGTGGAGTGGTTGAAAAACGAGTTTTAATGACTCCAACCTAAGTGTATGGAAACTTTCAACTCCAACTTTATATTTTGATTTGTTTAACACTTTTTTTGTTACTAAATTATTTCATATGTGGTATTTCACCATTTTGATGTCTTCACTATTATTCTACAATGTGGAAAATAGTAAAAAAAAAATAAAGAAAAACCCTTGAATGAGTAGGTGTGTCCAAACTTTTGACTGGTACTGTAGATAGCATATCCATATGATGCAACACATTTGTCATTTGTTAGGTGCATTTCTACTTAAGTTTGAGCCTAAACAATTGGACTAAGTATCTGCCTGAAAGGTTGTATAGCCCAAAGTAGAGTCTAAATGCCTTGGAGAAATGCTACTGTTTACCCATGTGACTACACCAGGCCGAAGCAACCACGGCGGCACAAACTAATTGCCCTTTTACTTTAGAGCTTTCAGCAAATGCTTGAAGGCTTGATTACTGGACATATAAGGCAAGAGGAATCTGCTTGACTGAGCACACATATTCCGACGGGGGAATTTGGAAGAAAGTTAAGATAACGGAAGACATTTGGAAGTTTGAGAAGTTGAATCAATGAACTTCCGGAAACAAAATTGTCACATGTTGGTGCTTGAAATTTGGAACGGTAAACACAACACATGTAGCCTAAACTGAAGGTCAAACAAGCTATAAGTCAATGTGAGCTACAAGTAAAACTATAAATAGTTTAATTTGACTTCATTTACTGTTATCTGAATTAACCTCCGTTGCAGTGCAACTGGTTAAACGTGGCCATCAGTTTGCCCGACAACACGTATGTCTATATGTCTCTCCAGCAGTTAGAGCATGGGATAACCCAAATTCCTGAAACAATGTAGCCCAAATGAACAACATATTTTCCCAACCCTCTACATTGTAACAGTGAGGAAAGTGTAACGGCTACAATGTGCCTTCTGTCTACGGGGCTGCACCTGTGGGCTGACATATGGAAATTGATGCATTCTAACCCAATTTCATATTGTCTCACTCCCACATCCACCCACCCTTACTTATATTCTGATGGGGGTGCATATGAGGCTCAAACATGTCCAGTAGTGCATTCATGGACCATGGTGGAAAATCAGGTTGAGGTTTCCTTACAGTAGTTTATAACAGAATAATAAAGCATGTATTGTAGTGAAAAGCTCCTGGGGACGCCATTACAGTAATGAAAAAGCTTTTAGGTAGTAGCGTGAAATCAAGTTGACAACACCACTTGAATTATTTACAAACGCATTCGCCGTTCTGTCATATAACTTAAGAGTGCATGCCTAAAATAATGTGGCCCCTATTTTTTTTAGTCGAACAAGCGGACGTTGCACATCTTTTATTTACTAATATATGTGAACATTGTGTTAATATCAAATAGTCGCACAACATCATACGTGATAATAGTTTGACAAGTCCAGTGTATAGACTACTGTGTGGTGCAGAAGATTGCAAAACAACATTACTGACAGTACAAGCTAAAGGCAGGCAGCCTTTGCATTACGTTTTTAGACTGATAGAAAGTGTAGCCTATACAACAAACGGCGGAGTGCACTGAGTGTAGCCTACATTACATTAGTACACAATGAGTACCCCCCGCGGAGAAGCTTACAATAAGAGCACAAACGTTTGCTCCCTGGAAAAATATTTAGCCTACCAGATATTTAGGTCCCGTGTGGCTCAGTTGGTAGAGCATGGCGGTTCCCACAGGAGACCACTCCGAAAAAGTAGGATAAATGTGTGCTACTGTAAATCGCTCTGGATAAAGAGCGGCTGCTAAATGACAACCAACAACAAAATGTACCAAGAGAAAGACAAACTACTTTTTTTTCAATCAAATAATAGTTACAGTAAGTCAATCGCAATTGAAATAAGTAACTTCTCAACGGCAAGTGCACTTACTTCGTTTCCAGAGCGAGGTGGAATTCCAACCAGGCAAAAGGTAACTCCATTCATTGGGCAGCTCGGAGCGTTTCTGCCTCAAAAGTTGTCACGGTGTTGTTGTAAACAAAAAAACAAATACTTGTAAACTATTTTACTGTCGACATTATGCCGACTCTGTCACACAGGTAGGCTTTGCTCTCCCTCCCTGTAGTGTGGATAGGTAGAAATGTCCCCTCCCTCGGGTTTTGATTCTTTCGACGTCAATCTCCCATTTCGGTGTTACCGCGTTCCCACATACGCGCGAGCGACGCGCAAACTCGAACGCAACCAAGGTCCCGTCCCGCCCCTCGTGGTTATGGGCGTGACCGAAACAGCAGCCAATGCGTTTTAGTAACGAATGGGCTGTACGGCTAAAATGAACGCGTTGGCGCGTTGGAGGTAGCGATCTCTACAATCAAGGGAGTGGCAATTAGTTGTCATGGTGCGGCAGCTGCAGTGATCTCTCCTTCTTCGAATATTGGATTAGAAAAAGTGGATTTTCGATTCGTGTGGCTATTAGCGATGATTGTATGAGATTATTCCTCGAGTTCCTGAGTGGCGCAGCGGTATAAGGCACTGCATCTCTAGTACTAGACGCGTCATTACAGACACTGCGATTTGATTCCAGGCTGTGTCACAATCGTCCGTAATTGGGAGTCCCATAGGGCGGCGCACAATTTGCCCAACGTCGTCCGGGTTTGACCGGTGTAGGCCATCATTGTAAATAAGAATTTGTTCTTAACCCACTTACTCTTTTTATGCAATTAGAGCAAAAAGTACAAAGAGCAAATAGTTACATTTGTAACAGTGCTCATGTTCTCATCTCTCCCCATACCACGCACATATAACAGAAACCCTAACAAAAAATAGTTCAAAATATGGCAATAACTATAAGAGTAATTTATGGTGGAAAAGAACGATAGTTAGTGCGCTTGTCAGTGGCAGGAATTTTAGTTGTGGTGCTGGTGTGTGTTTTTTGAACGAGTCAGAAATCTTGTTATTGTCATAGACATGTCTGTGCCACTGTTTGGTATCTACAACGTGTTGCATTGTCTGTGTTAACGTGGTTATGTTCTGCCTGTCTAAACTGCGATTTGCATCTTGTTTGTCTTCCATATAGACCTATTTAATCCAGGCTGAATCACATCCGGCGCACAATTGGCACAGCGTCGTCCGGGGTAGGCCGTCTTTGTAAATAAGAATTTGTTCTTAATTGAGTTGCCTAGTTAAATAAAATATTAAATAAAACAATTCGATACTGCGACTTGTGTTTGCACATACTGTATGTTTTCTATAGCTCTCTCTGTGTGTCTATAGAGCGCTGTGCTAGGCATCTGTGGGAGAATCATCACGCCCCGAGCAAGAGTGTGTGTGCTGCACGTGGTCGCTGGAGCGAGACACACTCCAATGCTGATGTTAGCCGACATTCCCCTCAGGCCAGAGAATGGAGCATGCGTGGAGACAGTTGCCCCCCCCCACACACACACACACTGTGAGTCATTATGTAATAGCGTTGCATGAAAACATAAAGGAGGAAAGAAGAGGAGAATAATAGAGTATGTAAACTACATGTTCACTCTGATGCACAAGCACACACATATATGTCCCTAGAGTGACCACTAAAGCCAAGTATCCACTTGTTTTTGACCTAAGCCAAGCTATATTGAAATTGCTCATGAGCATCCTGATGAAAATGCAGTCCAGTCCTTTTAGGGATTTTAGGATCTGCTTCTCATCTTCTCATCCTATGAATACTATAACCCAGATTTAACATCAGACTGCCCTTCTATCAACTGGTTATGGCTTGTCCCAAATGGCATCCTATCCACTATATGGGCCGGGGTCAAAATAAGTGCACTATGTAGGGCAGGGGTGCTCAACTCTTAACCTACGAGGTCCAGAGCCTGCTAGTTTTTTCTTCTACATGATAATTAATTGCACCCACCTGGCGTCGTAGGTCAATATTAGTCCCCGATTAGAGGGCAACAATGAAAAAACACAGTGGAACTGGCTTCGAGGTCCAGAGTTGAGTTTGAAGGATATATGGAATAGCGTGCCATTTGGGACACAACGTACATCACAATGTGAATTGGAACAGTCATATTTCATGTTTAGTAGATGGTAGAATCGCTTAACGCGGTTACGTAACTGTTGCCCTACCTTCCTGGGCTATGTGTAGTATGTCATGGATGGAGAGGAGGTGGGGGTTATTGTGCTCCTGCCTATCTGGAAGCTCTTATCATAGGAAGCCAGGTTGTCTGCCCCACTTAGAACACTGAGAAAGGCTTTAATTAATAATAATTGATTATAGCTCTTTTCTACCGAGGAACTCATAGTAAGGGGAAAACTCACCTCCTCCACCACCAAATGTGCAGCTTCCACCTGGGTGATGCACAGCAACCATTTTTGTGCCAGAACATTCACCACACATCAGCTGATATATGCCAATTAGGAATAAGAGGGATGATGGAATGGGGAATTTAGGCATGACACCAGGGTTAACACCTCTACTCTTACAATAAGTGCCATGGGATTTGAATTGACCACAGAGAGTCAGGACACCCGTTTAAAGTCCCATCTGAAAGACGTGGTGGTATGCTGCTGGCTTACCTCTGAAGCTAAGCAGGGTCGGCTGCTTTAGTGCTGAGGATTTAGAACATAGGCTACCACAGTGCACAACCTTTCCCTGAAGAATTCAAAAGTTAGTGTAGGCTATAGGAAAAGAGGGCATTCCTTGGCCCCCATTGTCCCCCAGAGACCCGTGAATGGTATGTCATCCTCCCATGAAAATATACAGGTTGTTTGGACCGACAGATCACTTTCCCTCACAGATAAGTCCACAGGGCCAGTGTGTTTGGACCGACAGATCACTTTCACTCACAGATAAGTCCACAGGGCCAGTGTGTTTGGACCGACAGATCACTTTCACTCACAGATAAGTCCACAGGGCCAGTGTGTTTGGACCGACAGATCACTTTCACTCACAGATAAGTCCACAGGGCCAGTGTGTTTGGACCGACAGATCACTTTCCCTCACAGATAAGTCCACAGGGCCAGTGTGTTTGGACCGACAGATCACTTTCACTCACAGATAAGTCCACAGGGCCAGTGTGTTTGGACCGACAGATCACTTTCACTCACAGATAAGTCCACAGGGCCAGTGTGTTTGGACCGACAGATCACTTTCCCTCACAGATAAGTCCACAGGGCCAGTGTGTTTGGACCGACAGATCACTTTCCCTCACAGATAAGTCCACAGGGCCAGTGTGTTTGGACCGACAGATCACTTTCCCTCACAGATAAGTCCACAGGGCCAGTCTGTTTGGACCGACAGATCACTTTCCCTCACAGATAAGTCCACAGGGCCAGTGTATGTGCAAGAGCCAGCGTAGCAGATGTGTATCCAGTCAAGATAAAATAGACACAGACAGCGCAAATCAACATGCCTGTATCATTTTCCCCTCTGATTCCTTTTTTTTGTCTCAAATCTATCCTCTTAATATGCCGCCGATATTGTTTCAAGATGCACTCCCTCATCGAGATATGCTCCCCATGTACAAAAATAGTGGTTTTTATGCTAGATTTGCAAGATGGGTTCAGTCTTTTTATATGTAGTGCTATGTTAAACCAAGAGAGGGCAGGAGTATACAGACACACAAACACACACCACCAATTTCTCAATGATCAGTGGGGAAATAACTCTCTCTACCTACCACAATGAGCATACACATAGGTCAAGTATGATCTATCCAAGCAAAACAAATAACCATTTGATGAGGATTAATTTACTGACACAAGAGAGAAGTCACGACCGGGCTGATGGAAACAGGAAATGCAGGTACGATTTTATAAATGTCGAGAGACAGTTTGTTTGTTAAACATGATGGGATATGTTTGTGTTGGTTAAATTAATTATGTGAGAAATGTCAGTGCACAAATCTTTATATAATAACCATCATATCGAAGTCCATTTGGGCGTCACACCATGTTGCATGGTCCTCCCACTACGATTTGGGAAAGCCTGCAGTTAATTAGGCTACACATTGAAAAAGCAGGGGCTCAACTTTGGTTTAAGAAATGAGGGGGACATTATTATTATTTATTTTTTTGTCAGATAAACACTCCAAACAGCCTACCCGACCGCTCGGAGGCATCCGCATGCTCCTACAGCACACCGTTGCATCGTTCATTTCACAATCCAATGATAAAACTGTGTGTGGGGGGAGGGGGTGGAAGTTGCACCCCTGGAAATAAGCAATGATGAACTTCACAGGGTTGTGAAAGTGCACAGTTATGACTTTAATGCTCCTTTCCAATAAACATTGAGGGTTTTATTCCGGTGATATGATTATCAATGCTTGGCTGCCATTTGACAAATAAAATAATCTCGCTCTTATCCATAATAATCTCATCATGTAGGTAGCCTAACCGTACCGTATTTGCGAGCTGTTGGCTAGAGTGCACATACTAAGACCAGAGTGGGCACATTTGCTATGTAACGCAACACTTTTTGTGACAAAACCATCAGTAGAGTTGAAATGGAATGTAAAATCCATTTAAATTGTATTTTTTATTTGGTACATGGGAATTTTACCTCAAAAGTTATTTTTATGTGCACTACGTCATCACACACTGCCTTTTATCCTCAATAAATCAGCAAAACAGAAACATCTCTGGTGGCAAAATGTGCATATTGGTTCAGTCAGATTTGAGAATATTCACATTAAAAACCTTCGCCATTTGAATGGGAACCTGTGACTATTTGGGGGTTTTCTTTTTGTTTTCTTTTTATATCACATTTGTGTTATATTTATTATGCATCGCTTTGTTGCCAATTGTTGTGTGCTGCTTCAGAAACCTTTGTTTCGATGAAGTAAATCATCTAGATGAATTACTGGGTGGCTTCCATCAGTGGCCTATAGATTAGGGTCACTGACTATAAACCCTCAAACAAAGGGGTACATCCGGGGTGGAAATATCGAATCGCTTCGCATTTTGCATTTCCCCCTTCTGTAACCTCTTCTGACATCTATCCAACATATTAGCCCAGCACATAATAGATTTCTGAAATCCTCAAGATGTTTTTACAATCCATAATAGAAGTGATTTAAAAAAAAACTAGATACCTTAATAGAAAATGACTCAAGTAAAAGTGAAAGTCACCGAGTAAAATACTACTTGAGTAAAAATCTAAAAGTATTAGGTTTTAAATATACTTAAAGATGCACTATGTAGAAATTGCTCCGCCAGTTCCTGGTTGCTAAAATTCTAAAAGTTTGCCTAATTTCAGTTTATGTGACAAAACAAGCAAGTATAGTGTAGAGAATCTTTGTACCATCTAAACAGCTGTGAGATACAGTATATTTTCCCGAAAACCAAAAATACTGTATTTTCAGCTGTTGGAAGCTGCAGTACAAAACCGAAAGTAAAAGAGGCAAAAACGAAACTTAAGAACAGGAAGCATAGAAAAAGCCACATAGAATATCTACCACTTCTTCGACTTGCTTTCAATGAGAATGACAGCTCTATAACACATATTTCTATGTGAATTTGGTCGGGGTCTCCCAAAAAGTGACATATGGCAGACATCCCATTTTTAAAGACGGTTATTTCCATTGTTAGAGCGGCCACTAGGTTGGGCCACTAGGTTGGGCCACTAGGTTGGGCCACTAGGTTGGGCCACTAGAGTATCTGCTCAATATAATGGATAATCTGTGATATTACTCAAATGTAGACTTGCTTACTTACTACATCTCGACCGCTACATCCGAAGGTAGCGCCGGACAGTTGCCCCCCCCTTGAAGCATGGTAGAATGAACAGAATTGTCTCATTGCGCCAACACTCCTGTATAAATGGTATAGGCAGAGCAATGTTATTTTTTAAATGTATAGACATTTTTCCTAATATTTGAGGCATGTTTTATTGAGTTTTTACCCGGAATTTCAGTAACAGTCTGTTACATTTTGAAATGGTCGTAGTAGCTGTCGGCTGCACTGAGCCACATAAAACTATGGAAGCTCAACCCCCACCACCAAAAACATGTCAAAAGTAGATCATACAATCATTTTTTTATTTGTAACATTGTGTTGTCATTTCAGAGGTGGCACCACAGGTCCCAGAGTTGTGGTGGGGAAATAGTTTTCCTGGGGCCCCTGATCCAGTGTAAACATTTTTTTTTATATAGACTATGATGGAACAAGATAATTTTTCTAATCAGGTTTTATGTTTTATTTTTTCAAAACAGGGTTGCATCATGTAGGCCTTTGCATCTGCAATGAAAAAGATACTCATACAGTATGTCATCACTATTGTGGTGATTGAGTAATTCTAGTCAATAATATTGTAATTAATAGGTCTAGGTAGCACCTAGCCACACCTGAAGTATGGCTAGGCTGAGAACAACACATTCTGAGAACCTTGTGTTTCTTAGGACAACCACGCTCTCACTTAGCTGTATGCTTATTTTTCATACAACCTTCCCACAACATTCTGGGAATGGTGCAGGATAGTTGCTTGGCTTTGGAACATTCTCAGCACCTTTAAGGAATAAAATAACGCTGTTTTATTGGCATTTCATTACTTTAACAGACCGTTTCCTAAAAGTTGAATAAATGGTTCCATTTATGTACGTTCCTCCAACCGGTTTGACATTGGGAATGTTCTCAAAAAGTTCAGAGAACAGTGGGAATTTCAATACTTTCTCCAGTGGGAATTTCAATACTTTCTCCAGTGGGAATTTCAATACTTTCTCCAGTGGGAATTTCAATACTTTCTCCAGTGGGAATTTCAATACTTTCTCCAGTGGGAATTTCAATACTTTCTCCAGTGGGAATTTCAATACTTTCTCCAGTGGGAATTTCAATACTTTCTCCAGTGGGAATTTCAATACTTTCTCCAGTGGGAATTTCAATACTTTCTCCAGTGGGAATTTCAATACTTTAACATAACAGGTTTCAAAGACAGAGGACGAGACAGAGCAACTGAGGCGGCATTCATCTGATGAAGATGATTTCTCCTCATCACTGATGCCCAGAAGGTCACAAGACACAGGGCGGCTGGATGGGTACGTTGCCTGTGTGTCAGACAAGATGGACTTGCTTCATTCCTTTCCATACATCAATAAGCGGTCCCTCAAACTGAACACAGGCCTGCCTGCCGCCCGTCAACGTCTTTTTTTATATAGCTTTGTTGGACTGGTCTTCACTGCAAGGCTTGATTCACTTTGGAAATCAGCGCCGGCTGAAACTGAACAGCAAGTTCAGAGAGAAAGTGAAAGCATTAGAACAAAAGTCATTTGTTTTTGCGCGAGGAACACTACATAACCTAATGTACTCTAATGCAACATATGTTGCCCTTTCTCTATGTCAGGGGGGTTTGCTGGATACATTTTTATTTCCAGGATGTCCTGTTGTTGCCTCCAGAGCTCGTTTGACATCAAAATCCTTTAGGTATGTTCACTGTGTAATTCATCAGTACATTTTAAGAGATTTTAATGTTGGATTTATTTGTCAAATATTAGTAATATTGACAGATCCTTCCTGTTTTGTATACAGACATGCCTTGTACTCAAACAATACATCAAATGAGTTCATACTGTACATGAATTTCCTCTGCTCCTTTTTACATTTACTGCATGGAAAATATCTGGTTGAACAACATTCCGGTAATCTTAGAGAAATTAGTTATAAGGTCAATGTTTTTGTTTTTTTAAGTAATGAACTTACTTTTACTCTGAGTACTTTTCAAATTAGCTCATTTTTACTTTTACTTGACTCGTTTTTGAGACCAGTAGTTTTACTGCTACTTGAGTAGAATTTCATTTAAAGTAACAGTCCCTCTTACTCGAGTAGGATATTTCAGTACTTTTTCCACCCTTGCAAAGCATTCATTTTGACACATCACACCTCCCTCCAAATATGTGTATCCAGGAAACACTGGCACAGAGGTATTATCATTATCCGTAACACCCATCTGCCCTACAAAAAAAAGTAAGCCTACAGATTTAGTCTATATTCCGCTGTGCTCGAAAGTGATGAGGTAAAAATGAAGGGGATAGAAGCCAAAGCCAGGGAGGGGGGGGGACTCCCCTGGGACAGGATGGGTGTGTGTGTGTGTCTGCGTGCCATAGACACTAATCTGGCCTTGTCCTGATGGGTTTCACCCCCGCCCCATGAGGTACCAACGCCACCCTCCCCCACACATCCCTCCAATCATCATGTACCCTGTGATCTTTTGAACACCCCCTTCCCCGATCGGATCAGATTACCCAACCCTGCATCCAATTTTTACCCATAAGGAGGTTTACAAAATATCTGACCCTGGATCTGTGGTTAGGGGAGACTTCAACAAACCTGTCCTTCCCTCGACCCCCAAAACACGTTTCTTTCCTCCACAAGCAACCATCACACCACCACAATCGTCACAATGCAATGAGATGATATTATATGTAACAATACACATTCAATCACAAACAGCACGACCAAAAATGACAGACCACAGCCATATATAGTATTTACATGGCTCTGGGACAGATGAAAGAGAAAGAGCAATAAAAAAGAAAGAACGAAAGAAAGAAAGAAGGACAAAAAAGACAGCTGAAAACATTAAGTTCCAGATAGGCGTTAGGGCATAAACATCTGCCCTGGGAGGACAGACAGGGGGGTGTCCATCTGTCTATTTACAGGCTAGAGAGATTTCCCTAAATATCTAATCCACCTAATCCTTTCATCATGGGTATGGAGAGAGCATGTAGCGACAAGGTCTGTCCACATGGGGGCGCCAAACGAACCCTAGCTGGCTGCCAGTGAGTGGATGAGTTTGGTAAAAAGTGATGAGTATTTCCATTGTGATTCGTTTGCTACTAAACTCAGAAAGAAAATAAACATCCTCTCACTGTCAATTTAACATGTGTAAATATTTGTATGAACATAACAAGATTCAACAACTGGGACATGAACTGAACAAGTTCCACAGACATGTGACTAACAGAAATTTAATAATGTGTCCCTGAACAAAGGGCGGGGGGGGGTCAAAAGCAACAGTCAGTATCTGGTGTGGCCACCAGATGGAGGGTCATGTCAGGGTGAGCCTGCAGGAAGGGTACCACACGAGGGAGGAGGATGTCTTCCCTGTAACACACAGCGTTGAGATTGCCTGCAATGACAACAAGCTCAGTCCAATGATGCTGTGACACACCGTCCCAGACCATGACGGACCCTCCACCTCCAAATCGATCCCGCTCCAGAGTACAGGCCTCGGTGTAACGCACATTCCTTCGACGATAAACGCGAATCCGACCCTGGTGAGACAAACCCGCGACTCGTCAGTGAAGAGCACTTTTTGCCATTCCTGTCTGGTCCAGGTTTGGCCCATAAGGCGACGTTGTTGCCAGTCATGTCTGGTGAGGACCTGCCTTAAAATAGGCCTACAAGACCTCAGTCCAGCCTCTCTCAGCCTATTGCGGACAGTCTGAGCACTGATGGAGGGATTGTTCGTTCCTGGTGTAACTCGGGCAGTTGTTGTTGCCATCCTGTACTTGTCCCGTAGGTGTGATGTTCGGATGTACCGATCCTGTGCAGGTGTTGTTACACGTAGTCTGCCACTGCGACAATGATCAGCTGTCCGTCCCGTCTCCCTGTAGCGCTGTTTTAGGCATCTCACAGTACGGACATTGTAATTTATTGCCCTGGCCACATCTGCAGTCCTCATGCCTCCTTGCAGGAAGCCTAAGGCACGTTCACGCAGATGAGCAGGGACCTGGGCATCTTTCTTTTGGTGTTTTTCAGAGTCAGTAGAAAGACCTATTTAGTAGTGTCCTACGTTTTCATAACTGTGACCTTAATTGCGTACCGTCTATAAGCTGTAAGTGTCTTAACGACAGGTGCATGTTCATTAATTGTTTATGGTTCATTGTTCAAGCATGGGAAACAGTGATTACACCCTTTACAATGAAGTAATTTGGATTTTTACAAATGATCTTTGATAGACAGGGTCCTGAAAACGGGCCGTTTCTTTTTTTGCTGAGTTCACATGTGTGTACACAAGCACACATGCATGCTTGTGGGCACACACGCACACACACAGATGAGCACTTCATCTAATTTACACCTCGGTTTAGCAAACACACTAATCAAAAGTGACCCATTGCATAAACATAGCAAACACTTTGTGCAAACCAAGGGAAATGAACAACTCCGTGTATACCATTTAGGCATCGCTTTACAAAAATGTCCACAGACTATCCACACTAACTCTATGCCAATCCACAATTCTCTACCCACTCAGACACAACCTACGCTGCTGCTAAAATGATTATTGATTAGATTTATTACTCCATTACGATGCTGTCCATTGATTATTGATTGCCATTACCATTAGTATTTATATCGATTTATCCAGCAACTGGTCACTTTTTCTCCTGTTTACACGTATATATTAGCTTTAGTATATTGCCATAACTATTTATATACAGTGCCTTCCGAAAGTATTCAGACCCCTTGACTTTTTTCACATTTTGTTACATTACAGACTAATTGTAAAATGGATTTTTTTAAAACAATTCCTCAGCAATCCTCACACAATACCCTAAAATGACAAAGCAAAAACGGTCTTTTTTTAAATTTAGCTAAATGATTACACATAATATACAGAAATACCTTATATACATAAGTATTCAGCCCCTTTACTATGAGACTCGAAATTGAACTCAGGTGCATCCTGTTTCTATTGATCATCCTTGAGATGTTTCTACAACTAGATTGGAGTCCACCTGTGGTAAATTCAATTGATTGGACATGATTTGGAAAGGCACACACCTGTTCATTTAAAGTCCCACAGTTGACAGTGAGTGTTAGAGCAAAAACCAAGTAATGAGGACAAATTAATTATTCGTAGGGCTCCGAGACAGGATTGTGTCGAGGCACAGATCTAGGGAAGGCTACATAAACATTTCTGCAGTATTGAAGGTCCCCAAGAACACAGTGGCCTCCACCATTCTTAAATGGAAGATGTTTGGAACCACCAAGACTCTTCCTAGAGCTGGCCGCCATGCCAACTGACCAATCGGGGGACAAGGGTCAGGGAGGTGACCAAGAACCTGATGGTCACTCTGACAGAGCTCTAGAGTTCCTCTGTGGAGATGGGAGAACCTTCCAGAAGGACATCCATCTCTGCAGCACTCCACCAATCAGGCCTTTATGGTAGAATGGCACGGCGGAAGCCAATCTTCAGTAATAGACACATGACAGCCCGCTTGGAGTTTGCTAAAATGCACCTAAAGGATCACCTTTTAACAGGACATTGACCTAAAGCACACATCGAAGACAATGCAGGAGTGGCTTCGGGACAAGTCTGTGAATGTCCTTGAGTGGCCCGGCCAGAGCCTGGACTTGAACCCGATCGAACATCTCTGGAGAGTCCTGAAAATAGCTGTGCAGCAACGCTCCCCACCCAACCTGACAGAACTTGAGAGCATCTGCAGAGAAGAACGGGAGAAACTCCGCAAATACAGGTGTGCCTAACTTGTAGCGTCATACCTAAGAATCGATGCTGTAATCGCTGCCAAAGGTGCTTCACCAAGTACTGAATAAAGGTTCTGAATAATTATGTAAACTTGATATTTCATTTTAAAATGTTGAATAAATTAGAAAACATTTCTAAAAACCTGTTTTTTCTTTGTCATTATGGGATATTGTGTGTAGATTGATGAGGGGGGGAAAAAATATTGAATCCATTTTAGAATAAGGCTGTAACTTAACAAAAGGGCTCTGAATACTTTCCGTAGGCTCTGTATTCCTGCTACCAGTCACTTTTCTGCCCTGTTTACATGTATATTCTATTACCAGTCACTTTTATGTATAAACCGTAACCACTCCAGTACCCCTGCACATTTAACAAGGTATTGGCACTGAATAGTATATACTTTCATTCTTGCGTATCTTTAACTCACATCGTCGTTCTTGTGTGTTTTGTTGTTCTATTTTAATTGTTATAATTATTTTGTGTGTACATTGCGAATAAACTTTGAAACTCGAAACTCATTTAAATGGAGATGTGTCCGAACATTGTAAAACAGAATGGATTTGGACCTAACTCCCAACTCGAAACTATGACAGAGATGTAAAACTACATGAGACTGATCTAAAGTGAGTGTCCTATAAAGTACTGGTGCTCTGGGAAGCTGTAATGATTGAATCAGCAAATCAACTATGACTGTACCAGGACAGACCGTCCCCGGGAGGAAAGAAGAGACATGACTTTTGTTATGTGAATGTGAGCGTAAATAAAGATTTTTTTCTCTCCTCAAATTCAAATTGCATTAGGTTACATTGTATGGAAGTGTATGTATACACTGAGTTCTCAAAACATTAGGAACACCTTCCTAATATTGAGTTGCACCCCCTTTTGCTCTCAGAACTCGCCGGGCATGGACTCTAACAGGTATAGAAAGCGTTCAACAGGGATGCTGGCCAATGTTGAATCCAATGCTTCCCACAGTTGTGTCAAGTTGGCTGGTAGTGGATCTCCACTCCAAATATCTTTCTCCATCTCATCCCACAGATGTTCGATTGGATTGAGATCTGGTGACTGGACAGGCCACTGCAGTCAGCTGAATCCACTGTCAAATCCGTAGAACCATTCCTGGACTATCCTGGCCTGTGTGGCATGGGGCATTACCGTGCTGAACAAAATCCATTTGCAGATACACTGCTGCCAGTAAGGGATGTACCTGATTGGCAATGATGTTCATACCTGTATATCCTGTGGCATTCAAAAGTGTCACCACTTTTATCAAGGGGTCGAATGTGTGCCATGAAAACACACCCCGCGCCGCCACCACCACCAGCTTGCAATGTTGACACGCGGCATGATGGATGCATGTACTCATGTGGTTTTCTCCAAACAACAGGAACCGGGGATTCATCAGACCAGGCAATGTAATTCCAATTCTCCAGCGTCCAATGTTTTCGTTCCTTAGCCCACTGCCACCACAGTTATTTGTTTTCTGCTGAAAGTAGTGGAACTCTGTAAGGCTGTCGACTGCCATACCCCATTTGTGTCAAGGTACGACGAGTTGTGCATTCTTTTATGGGTCTTTGGCCACCAAAGTTGTACTGGACTGTCAGTTGACCAAGTGTAGCCCGTCAGTTGCTCTGCACAATTCGTGTCCTCTTTCATATATATGCCATTTAGCTGACGCTTTTATCCAAAGCGACTTACAGTCATGTGTGCATACATTCTACGTATGGGTGGTCCCGGGAAACGAACCCACTACCCTGGCGTTACAAGCGCCATGCTCTACCAACTGAGCCACAGAAGGACCGCTTTCGACCACTGGCTTGCCGTCGGCTGTCTGTCCTTTGAGTGGTGGACCATTCTTGATACACAAGGGAAACTGTTGAGCATGAAAAACCCAGCAGCGTTGCAGTTCTTGACACACTCAAACCAATGTGCCTGGCACCTACTGACATACCACGTTCAAAGGCACTTAAATATTTTGCCTTGCCCATTCACCCTCTGAATGGCACACATACACAATCCATGTCTCAATTACCATAAGGCTTAAAAATCCTCCTTTAACCGGTCTCCTCCCCTTCATCTACACTGATTGAAGTGGATTTAACAGGTGACATCAATAAGGGATCATAGCTTTCAGCTGGATTTACCTGGTCAGTCTATGGTCATGGAAAGAGCATGTTTTGTACACTCAGTGTATGTTAGGGTAGTGTTGACAAGCAAGTCAGCACTACTTTGAATCACTGTCTTAGGCAGCCCTTCTCTCTTTTCTCCCCCCATGTACCGTATTGTCCTGTGTACAGTAATTCATTAGCAAAGCAGCCTATGACCAGAAAAGCCTTATCATGTCTACCAGTCTCTCTTTCTGCTTGTGTGTGTGTGTGTGTGTGTGTGTGTGTGTGTGTGTGTGTGTGTGTGTGTGTGTGTGTGTGTGTGTGTGTGTGTGTGTGTGTGTGTGTGTGTGTGTGTGTGTGTGTGTGTGTGTGTGTGTGTGTGTGTGTGTGTGTGTGTGTATGCCATCACATCTACCAGAGTCTGTCTGTGTTAATCCTTACAGAGAACAGACCTACATTCTGTTACACAACATTAATCCTCTCTGAGCTTAGGCCCACCACTCACACTGCTATACACACACACACACACACACACACACACACACACACACACACACACACACACACACACACACACACACACACACACACACACACACACACACACACACACACACACACACACACACACACACACACTCACACACAAAATAACACTGCTATCAATATCTCTCTAAAAAATGCAGGATATACTTCTTGTTTTTACCCTGCTGTCTGCAGTCAAATTATGGCAAAGGTAACAAAATAGCAGTTACATGTTATATGTACAGTTGAAGTCGCAAGTTTACATAAACCTCAGCCAAATACATTTAAACTCCGTTTTTCACAATTCCTGACATTTAATCAGAGTAAAAATTCCCTGTCTTAGGTCAGTTAGGACCACCAATTTATTTTAAGAATGTGAAAAGTCTGAATAATAGTAGAGAGAATGATTTATTTCAGCTTTTATTTCTTTCATCTCATTCCCAGTGGGTTAGAAGTTTACATACACTCAACTAGTATTTGGTAGCATTGCCTTTAAATTCTTTAACTTGGGTCAAATGTTTCGGGTAGCCATCCACAAGCTTCCCACAATAAGTTGGGTGAATTTTGGCCAATTCCTCCTGACAGAGCTGGTGTAACTGAGTCAGGTTTGTTGGCCTCCTTGCTTGCACACGCTTTTTCAGTTCTGTCCACAAATGTTCTATTGGATTGAGGTCAGGGCTTTGTGATGACCACTCCAATACCTTGACTTTGTTGTTCTTAAGCCATTTTGCCACAACTTTGGAAGTAATAATATGCTTGGGGTCATTGTCCATTTGGAAGACCCATTTGTGACAAAGCTTTAACTTCCTGACTGATGTCTTGAGATGTTGCTTCAATATATCCACGTAATTTTCCTACCTCATGATGCCATCTATTTTGTGAAGTGCACCAGTCCCTCCTGCAGCAAAGCACCCCCACAACATGATGCTGCCACCCCCATGCTTCACGGTTGGGATGGTGTTCTTCGGCTTGCAAGCATCCCCCTTTTTTCTCCAAACATAACGATGGTCATTATGGCCAAACAGTTCTATTTTTGTGTCATCAAACCAGAGGACATTTCTCCAAAAAGTATGATCTTTGTCCCCATGTGCAGTTGCAAACCGTAGTCTGGCTTTTTTATGGAGGTAATGGAGCAGTGGCTCCTTCCTTGCTGAGTGGCCTTTCAGGTTATGTCGATATAGGACTCTTTTTACTGTGGATATAGATACTTTTGTACCTGTTTCCACAAGCATCTTCACAGGGTCCTTTGCTGTTGTTCTGGGATTGATTTGCACTTTTCACACCAAAGTACGTTCATCTTTAGGAGACAGAACGTGTCTCCTTCATGAGCGTTATGACGGCTGTGTGGTCCCATGGTGTTTATACTTGCGTACTATTATTTGTAAAGATGAATGTAGTACCTTCAGGCGTTTGGAAATTGCTCCCAAGGATGAACCAGACTTGTGGAGGTCTACATTTTTTTTTCTCAGGTCTTGGCTGATTTATTTTGATTTTCCTATGATGTCAAGCAAAGGGGCACTGAGTTTGAAGGTAGGCCTTGAACTACATCCACAGGTACACCGCCAATTGACTCAAATTATGTCAATTAGCCTATCAGACGCTTCTAAAGCCATGACATAATTTTCTGGAATTTTCCAAGCTGTTTAAAGGAACAGTCAACTTAGTGTATGTAAACTTCTGACCCACTGGAATTGTAACACAGTGAATTATAAGTGAAATAATGTGTCTGTAAACAATTTTTGGAAAAATGACTTGTGTCATGCACAAAGTAGATATCCCTAACCGACTTGCCTAAACTATAGTTTGTTAACAAGAAATTTGTGGAGTGGTTGAAAAACAAGTTTTAATGACTCCAACCTAAGTGTATGTAAACGTCCAACTTCAACTGTATATATAGTTTCCCCCTTGGAGGACCAGCCCTTTTTGTGTGCATTGTGTTGTTTAAATTGAACCAGGACACTGATGACTTGCAGCTAGGGTGGGGAATCGACAGCACTCGTTAATCTGAAGATAAGGTACGGTTGACCCCTTAACATGTGTGGTCAAATACTTCTCTTCAGAACGGCTCCCTGCTCATGCATGTTTTCCTCTGCCCTTCTGTCGCCAGACCGTGGGATCCAAAGAAACACATGACACATTTTTAAGAGCATAGGGCATAAATACACAAGACCCATCTTTTTGTGTTGAAACAATACTGTGTTCTGTTTTCTGTTTTCAAATACTGTAGTCAAATGTAAATCACAATTTGTACACAACTGTGAATTCAGAGGATGATGTGACAAAACAAGCGACGTATAGTTTAGAGAATCATTCTGCCGTCTAAACTGCTGTGAAGTACATTTTCAATGACAAAAAAAGATTGTATTTTCAGCTTTTTAAAAAGCTGGTGTAAAGTGAAGTAAAAGATACAAAAACTAAACTTAAGAACGGGAAGCATCGTGCAGATGGAACAGATCGTGCGCTTCTTAGACTTGCTTTCAATGAAAACGACAGATCTATAACGCATATTTCGATGTGAATTTGGTCGGGTCGCCCCAAAAAGTGACATATTGCAGCTTTCAAAATGGAGCATGAAATAAGGAGACTGCCCCTAGGTGTAGTACACTCATTGACCATGCAGGTTTGTTGTTCTCTATTCAAAAACAGACGGAGAGGACCCTCAGGGAGGCACACACTCTGGAAGAGAGCCCATTATCTGGTGGACACACACAGTATACACACACACACATACACAGTATACACACACACACACACACACACACACACACACACACACACACACACACACACACACACACACACACACACACACACACACACACACACACACACACACACACACACACAGTATATACACACACAAAAACATACACGGTATACACACACATGCCAGGCAAATACACGCACATATACATCCACACTCACGTTACATCCACAACCACGCACGTGAGATATTTATAGCGCTGATGAAGTTCAATGTACTGGAGTGCTAGACAGGACACACACACACGCACACACATGGAGACACTAATGGACACACGGATGGATAGTTGGATGGACAGACGAATAGACGGACAGTCAAACACACTACGCACACAACATTCGCGCAGGCAGTGTTTCGTTTATTAGGATCCCCATTAGCGACTGCAGCCACGGGGTCCACATAAAACATAGAAATACAGGACACAGTATAGAACAGTTCTAAACAAGAACAACATAAGACATTACATTGGATTCAAAATAAAACATGTATAAGAATTATATTAAGCTACGTGAAAGACACCAAGAGACAAAAAAATACCATTTACACGCCATTCATATATGTACATGATTATTTGTCATAAACAGTACAGTTCAAATAAAGTGTGAATAAGAACTTGTTCTTAACCGACTTGCCTAGTTAAATAAAAATGGATTTTAAGAAAGAGGAGAGGCTCTGCGATACAATATGTTGTTGTTTTTTCTAACTGTTTTTTTTAAGCTAAACTTGCATTTTGCCTGAGTACGTCAACTCTGGTAGGACGCAAACATATTACCGGTCACATATTCAGAATTACTCGCCCGCAATCGGACATTCACAAGTACCCTCACCCAAACTCCTAATCACACTCATGGGGTGACACAAAACAGATGCTACTCCATAACGTCAACATCAACTGCTGCGGGGCACAGCACTCTGATGATGTCACAACCCCCAAGGGAGCCGCGACCTGATGTCATAATCCCCCAACACTGTAAACAAGCAGCATCGCGTCCGATAACGGCACCAGGTCAAACTCAGTTTAGACCGGGACTGAGTTAATCGGGTCGTGTCTCAATTGGCACCCTTTTCCTTACATGGTGCACCTCTAGGGCTCTGGTCAGAAGTAGTGCACTATTTAGGGAATAGGGTGCCATTTGGGACACATGCTTGGTAAATGAGGTGAATGTATCTTATCTCTTTCAATACAGTACCTACCTACTGTACACATTTCATAGCATCTAGTCATAAAGACAGAATTGGAAAAAGATTAAGGGGCACCTAATTAACTGAATAGGGTGCTTTTACACAACACCAGCTCCAAAAACAGAGTCACGGGTTGAGAGGGAGTGACGTTTTTTAAAAAGGGGGTGTGGATGTTTGCGTGTGTGTGTCTGCCTGCCAGTGCCTATATGTGCATGTGTCTATTTGAGAGAAAGTGTGTATGCACATTTGTGTGTGTGTGTGTGTGTGTGTGTGTGTGTGTGTGTGTGTGTGTGTGTGTGTGTGTGTGTGTGTGTGTGTGTGTGTGTGTGTGTGTGTCAGGGGATATTCCTTCTCATACTCACCTAGAGTCAAAAGGGATAACGAAGATAACTCATATTACATTCATTACATAATTCCCATTCCATCAGTGAGAGAGGAGAGAGAGAGTGAGAGAGAGAGCGAGAGAGATAACTGCTTTGAGAGGGGCATCATATAACACACACATTTCACACACACACACACACATTCCACACACGCACACACACACACACACACACACACACACACACACACACACACACACACACACACACACACACACACACACACACACACACACACACACACACACACACACACACACACACACACACACACACACACACACACACACACACACACGTCTCCCTGGACATTCTACTTAGAGAAAGAGACAGGTATTTCTAACCTACTATCCAGATCTCTATAGACCGTTAAAGGACCAAGAATCTAAATTTATCCAGTGGCTTTCATTCCTCCATCCCCTCCTCCCTAACAAGCCCTCCCTTCATTCCATTTCAGTCACACTCTTGGTCTGTCTGTCACTTTCTTTCCTTCTCCTCTTTCTCTCTGCAGTTCAGTCACTGTCTAATATCGTCCCTATCTTCCCTCCCTCCCTCCAGTCCAGTCCTACACTCTTGATCTGTCCATCATTTTCTCTGTCTCTGACTCTTCCCCCGTTCTGCCTGTCTTCCCCCTCTCTCCTCTTCTGTTGAGTACTGATAACACTCCCTTCCACTGTCTGGCCTTAGATTGCAGTGAGGAAGTAGGAATTGCCTGCAATGTATTTGTGTTGCAGTCTATGTTTATGTATATCATTTCTAAGTAGCTATGTCAATGATTTACAAACCATCAATACATGTTTTTTTCTCACGCGCCCGTACACACACACACACACACACACACACACACACACACACACACACACACACACACACACACACACACACACACACACACACACACACACACACACACACACACACACACACACACACACACACACACAGTCCCCAACCCTCAGCTATCCACATCCCCATTCTCCTATCCTCGAAAAAGTAACTCCAGGCTGGGTTCACTATACCGGATAGGTAAGTAAGGGGTTATGTATTGGAGATGCACAACAGTCACTTTTCTTCAAACTCCTCCACAGAGCCCATTAGTTCATATGAGTGGTCAGCGCAGGAGGATATGAGAGGAGAAAACAGCAGACGAGAGGAGGCATAAGGCTTTTAGACTGAGTGGATCGGGGATGGGGCCACTGTAACCCACACACACGCACTTAGTCACACACGGACGGACAGACACACGCATACACACACATACACACAGACACGTGCTCTCTCTCTCTCTCTCTCTTTCTCTCTCTCTCACTCACTCACCCATACACTCACGCACGAGCGCACACACACACACACACACACACACAAAGAGTAACCTCTTTCTCTCACTGATGATAATAAAAAAAAACAATAATAATAATAATAAAATAATACAAAGAAAAAAATCAACTATAATAACTAATTTTTAAAAATAAAAAAACCTCTCTCTCTCACACACACACATGGATAATGGTAGTGGAGGAACTCTCCAGATGCAGATTTGAATTTACAACAAATAAGGTACCATAAATATACAGCTCTCATTTGTGCTTGTTAGTCTGTCTTTTTGTTTGTTTGTTCGTTTCTGTCTTCCTTTCTTTTTTCGTTAGTAGGCTATGTAGGGGAGACCAGGTTGTCACACTTTTTAACTCTTGTGTGTATTTCTCAGCACCAGTGAATCTTACAAGACATTATTAGGATAAACACCAAGGTCTTGGGTTGAAATGGGGGCCCTTTTTTTAATCCTCATATCATATTTCAAAATAGAGTATAAGCCACCAAACACACTCTGTCCACTTGTGACAACCAGCCCGATCGCGGGGTTGGTTGTCACACAGTAAGGGGTTGGTTGTCACACAGTATGGGGTTGGTTGTCACACCGTAATGGGTTGGTACACAGTAAGGGGTTGGTTGTCACACAGTATGGGGTTGGTTGTCACACAGTATGGGGTTGGTTGTCACACCGTATGGGGTTGGTTGTCACACAGTAAGGGGTTGGTTGTCACACAGTATGGGGTTGGTTGTCACACAGTATGGGGTTGGTTGTCACACAGTATGGGGTTGGTTGTCACACAGTATGGGGTTGGTTGTCACACAGTATGGGGTTGGTTGTCACACAGTATGGGGTTGGTTGTCACACAGTATGGGGTTGGTTGTCACACAGTATGGGGTTGGTTGTCACACAGTAAGGGGTTGGTTGTCACACAGTATGGGGTTGCTTGTCACACAGTATGGGGTTGCTTGTCACACCATATGGGGTTGGTTGTCACACAGTATGGGGTTGGGTGTCACACAGTATGGGGTTGGTTGTCACACAGTATGGGGTTGGTTGTCACACAGTATGGGGTTGGTTGTCACACAGTATGGGGTTGGTTGTCACACAGTATGGGGTTGGTTGTCACACAGTATGGGGTTGGTTGTCACACAGTATGGGGTTGGTTGTCACACAGTATGGGGTTGGTTGTCACACAGTAAGGGGTTGGTTGTCACACAGTATGGGGTTGGTTGTCACACAGTATGGGGTTGGTTGTCACACAGTAAGGGGTTGGTTGTCACACAGTATGGGGTTGGTTGTCACACAGTATGGGGTTGGTTGTCACACAGTATGGGGTTGGTTGTCACACAGTATGGGGTTGGTTGTCACACAGTATGGGGTTGGTTGTCACACAGTAAGGGGTTGGTTGTCACACAGTATGGGGTTGGTTGTCACACAGTATGGGGTTGGTTGTCACACAGTATGGGGTTGGTTGTCACACAGTATGGGGTTGGTTGTCACACAGTATGGGGTTGGTTGTCACACAGTAAGGGGTTGGTTGTCACACAGTATGGGGTTGGTTGTCACACAGTATGGGGTTGGTTGTCACACAGTATGGGGTTGGTTGTCACACAGTATGGGGTTGGTTGTCACACAGTATGGGGTTGGTTGTCACACAGTAAGGGGTTGGTTGTCACACAGTATGGGGTTGGTTGTCACACAGTAAGGGGTTGGTTGTCACACAGTATGGGGTTGGTTGTCACACAGTATGGGGTTGGTTGTCACACAGTAAGGGGTTGGTTGTCACACAGTATGGGGTTGGTTGTCACACAGTATGGGGTTGGTTGTCACACTGTCTGGGGTTGGTTGTCACACAGTATGGTGTTGGTTGTCACACAGTATGGGGTTGGTTGTCACACAGTATGGGGTTGGTTGTCACGAAGTTTGCTAGTAACCTATTCCTTTTGTAACAGGAAATTAAGCAATATATTGGTTTAGAAACAGCAAAGCCTTCCTTTGATAGAACGATGTTCCTTCCCATAATTCTGCATTTTATGCCTTGATAATAACATATGACATGTTGAGTAAATGTGTGCGTATGCATGTTACAAGCACAAATAGCTTGGGATGTATTGTGTGCTGGCAGTGGCATACTGTTGAATACTGAACATTATGGTTACAATGGGTTGGATTGTGAAAAGGGCATTTCCAAGTAAAAGGCCACATGAGCACTAACATAGGAACTCATCAAATGTGGTGTCAAATGAAAGCTAAGAGTCTAGGCTATATATATATATATATATACTACCGTTCAAAAGTTTGGGGTCACTTAGAAATGTCCTTGTCTTTGAAAGAAAAGCACTTTTTTTGTTGTCAATTAAAATAACATCAAATTGATAAGAAATACAGTGTAGACATTGTTAATGTTGTAAATGACTATTGTAGCTGGAAACGTCAGATTTTTTATGAAAAATCTACATAGGCGTACAGAGGCCCGTTTTCAGCAACCATCACTCCTGTGTTTCAATTGCACCTTTTAAAAGGCTAATTGATCATTAGAAGGCCAGCATCCCGGAGTCGGCTCTTCACTGTTGATGTTGAGACTGGTGTTTTGCGGGTACTATTTAATGAAGCTGCCAGTTGAGGGCTTGTGAGGCGTCTGTTTCTCAAACTAGACACTCTAATGTACTTGTCCTCTTGCTCAGTTGTGCACCGGGGCCTCCCACTCCTCTTTCTATTCTGGTTAGAGCCTGTTTGCGCTATTCTGTGAAGGGAGTAGTACACAGCATTGTACGAGATCTTCAGTTTCTTGGCAATTTCTTGCATGGAATAGACTTCAGTTCTCAGAACAAGAATAAGCTGACGAGTTTCAGAAGAAAGTGCTTTGTTTCTAGCCATTTTGAGCCTGTAATCAAACCCACAAATGCTGATGCTCCAGATACTCAACTATTCTAAAGAAGGACAGTTTTATTGCTTCTTTAATCAGGACAACAGTTTTCAGCTGCTAACATAATTGCAAACGGGTTTTCTAATGATCAATTAGCCTTTTCAAAGGTGCAATTGGAACATTGGCACACAGGAGTGATAGTTGCTGATAATGGGCCTCTGTACGCCTATGTAGATATTCCATAAAATAAATCAGCTGTTTCCAGCTACAATAGTCATTTACAACATCAACAATGTCTACACTGTATTTTGATCAATTTGATGTTATTTTAATGGACGAAGAAATGTCAATTTCTAAGTGACCCCAAACTTTCGAACGGTAGAGTAGTCGTTTTTTTAAATTAAGGCAAATGTAAATGTTTTACATATTTCCATCCTAACAATTAGGAATAAGCAAGGGCTTTGATTTTTGGTCAAACAGGCGTTAAAGGGGTCTTAGGAAAAAAAAGTAGAATACAGTTCAGTACAATAAAATACAGCATAGTTCAGTGCAGTACAGCACACTAGAGTAGAGTACGGTATAATTTACTGTATTGTATTGAGCAAACATGTTCATCATAGTAAAAGTATTCAGCCGTCCAAAGCCCAGCCAAGAACAGGACATCCTGGAGTCCATGCCTCTGTTACAATGCGGCTTCGAAAGACAATGCATCTCACTCCCTGAGTACATGGTTTCTCCATTAAGTCTCACAGAATATTCCTTTACACTATGACACAATTATCCACCCCTCCCACACACAAACAGACAGACAGACACGCACACACACACACACACACACACACACACGCATCCACCAGTGGAAGCTGGTGGAGGGAGAAACAATGAGCCCGTCCTTCCCATTTCTCCACCAGGCTCCACTGCCACACACATTGAACACACACACACACACACACACACACACACACACACACACACACACACACACACACACACACACACACACACACACACACACACACACACACACACACACACACACACACACACACACACACACACACACACACACACACACACACGCACACACACTGTCTCTCTATCTCTAAGAAAGTACACTGCCTCTCTTTCACACAAACTTCTTTGACTACTAAGAATAAAGTGCTCTCCCTCTCTCACACAGACACATACACACGTGCTATGAATACAAAGTCTTGCTTCAGCAGTTTTTCTAAAAATACACAGCTACTCTCTTTCTCCAACAAGAATGATGCCTCTCCCTCATACATTCATGCCCAGAATGCACGCTGTTCCACTTCAATGTATTTCTCTCACACTGTGTGTGGCTCTCTTACCAGCTAAATATTATACTCCAAACATGCACACACACACACACACACACTGTTGCTCTGTGACTGAGTGCCCAGAGGCTATCGTGGGAACTAACATGAATATTGATGATAGAGCTGGTGTGTGTGTGACATAATGAGTGTATGTAGTGATGTGTGGAGATAAATGTGGGCATTTGCATCCAAGCTGTACTTTGTGTGTAAACCGCATGCAGGTATTTATTTCTGTGAGTACTGTGCGTGTGTGTGTGTGACATCCCTCTCTTTACCTGGGCCATGTCTTCAGCAAGACTCCAGCTGGCTCCTAGTCCATAGCATGGCACTGAATCGCCGGAATTCTCTTCCTCAAACACACTCCTTCAGCACGATGCAGACGCCACGATACACCCTCGCACACACACTCCACCGTCCCTCCGTGACCAGCATGATCCCTTGTTCCCCCCTCCCCTCCTCCCTTTCCTGTGACAGCAAAGCCGCCAACGTCCACTGAATAGCTCGTTCTTCGATGTAGTAGATCTATCTAGTCCTCTTCTCTCTTCTATCACTCCTTCCTTCACTCTCTCTCAAAAGGAATGTGTGTATATTCCTTGTCTCTTTTCTCCACGCCCGACAGAGAATAAGGACCGTGACTATTTTCCTCTCCACACTCTTTTCAACCTCTCGCTCTGTCGTTGAGCAGGGCTCACAGACCGATCCCCCTGTGCCTCTCCTCTCTCTCAACTCAGCCGCTCCTCCTCCTTCCCATTTCTCCCCTCCCCCTTCCTCTCTCCCTCACTGTACACCAATGACTGTACACACGCACAGAATTAGAGCTTGAGAGAGCGAAAGAGGATCAGAGGGATAGTAAAGGAGGCAACCATGTGACCTAGTAGAGTTGTGTAGTAGGATTCTACCTACCAGCTGTCAGGCTCATTCCTCCGTAGGCAGACTGGTTGCTTCATCCTTCTCCGTTAACAGCAGCCCTGTGTCCCTATAGAGTACCACAGTATGAGTCACAATACCCATAAAACCTAGCAGTCAAACTGGGAAATGGTTCCAATCATTTTTCCACCGTTCATTTTCCCATAGGGGATTTGAGAAAACCTTCAAATAAGGGCTGTGTTTCGTGTCGGCTTGCCCTGGCGTGACATTTTGATAACCATGTAAATCTCTCTAGGACAAGGTGACTTTTATCAATATATTGGCCTGTTTTACCCACTACAAATGGAATGCTAATTAGCTGCAAATGTGACTATCATAAAGAATTACAAAGAATTACATGATGATCTGGACGAGACTGCTGAATCGAGACAAAGGTAATAATCTGGATTAACTATCTAATGTTAGCTAAATGTAGTAATGAAGAAATTGGAAACATTTCTTTAAATGGACAATTCTGTGAACTGTCTTGTGCAGGTTTTAATTTGACACAATACCTGTTAGCAAACGTGTCAGCTAGAGATGATGTACAGGAGCCTGCAGGGATTTGTGGTTTTGCACATTGTCTACTTTGATGCTAATTATTATTTTTGAATCTGTGAGTAAACAGAGCCAAATATATTGATAAAAGTCACCTTGTCCATGAGAGATTTACATGGTTATCAAAATGTCCCGCCAGGGTGAGCCTAAACTAAACACAGCCCTTATTTGAAGTGTTTCTAAAATCCCCAATGGGAAAAGGTATTGGTATAAAAAATATTGGAACCATTTCCCTGTTTGACTGCTAGGTTTTATGGGTATTATGACACCTTCACTGTGGGGCTCTATTATAGCACTATTGGCTGACATGTCTTCTGCCTTGAAAGCAGGGGATCTTTTAATTTGCAGTCTTAATTCACAATGTGAGTTTAAATTGTGAACATAGGGCTATTGATATGCAGATGTGTGTTTGTATCTTGTTTGTCACCGTGGTTGAGAAATTGTGGGCTAGCTCATGTGTAATAACATATTAAGGAAATACATTGTAACATTCCTAACAGCAGGTATTGGAGAGAATTACACACACACACACACACACACACACACACACACACACACACACACACACACACACACACACACACACACACACACACACACACACACACACACACACACACACACACACACACACACACACACACACACACACACACACACACACACACACACACACACACACACACACACACACTCCATGGTTTAGGAATCAGGAAAAGGACATCCTCCGGTGTTTCCTCCAAGCTGTATGTGGGGAAACTCCCAGTCGTCAACAACAGGGACAGGAACTGGGCGCACTGCAAATCATGTTCACCCTCATTTTAAAGCTGCAGTCTAGAATGAGAAAGACATGGACTTTTTAACCACATTTAAAGCTATAGATAGTTTGTTTACAATTTCATATGTTGGGTTATGATGGGGGTAATGCAGCTGTACTAAACTCATGAGGCATGAGTGCACATTTTGTATGAGATTATGTAAACCTGTTACATATTTTTTGGTTTTACAGTAAATTATTTGTTTCATTCAATATCCTGTTGTCATTATAGCACACTGATTAAGCTTGACTAAGATTATGCATCCGCTGATCAAATGCACATTTTGTAGATTTAATAGTTAGTTAGTTGGTATTCTAATTCTTCGCAGATTTGGTCATTATAAAGTGGTAAATGGCGCCATCTTGTGTGCTGTTTACTCCATTTACACTACTGTAATCTGACCCTGGCAAATTGGATGGGAGAAAGAAATCTGTTTGCGTCCGAAACAGTGGATGGGGGGTAACAAAATCGACGTGCATGACCAGAAAACAATTCTCAATTGTTTAAAAATAGGTTGAGATTAGGAGCCTCATTTATAAACGCTGCGTACATTTCACACTAAATAACTGTGTACACCATTTCTGAAAAGAATGCGTACATATGCAAATATTGAGATGTATAAACTTTGCGAATACCATGCATGTGCTTGTTTCCGTTATAAATCAGACCTGTCCTAAACCTGTTCATATTGTGAACGAGCATTATAACTCGTGTCCGCCTAGAAAAACGCCCATTGTTTTACCTTATATGGTGACCACAACTCCCTTGTTTACTGTATCATTTGGAGTTGGTGGAATTAGGCTACTAATCCTAAAAGAAAAGGTAATGGGTACATTTGATCAATCGTTTTGGTAGAATGCATTTTTGCATGGGCTTTCCCACAATCTAATATGCTGCACTGCCACTGAATTCTGAAACATTGTCTACTCGAGATATTTGAAATTACTGTAGCCTATTCAGACGTAGCCTATATATGTCAATGGAAAAGGTGAACTGTCTGTTCTACCATTGTACTGCAGGCATTCTTTTTGTTTGTTTTACCGACAGATCAAAATACTTGAAATGGTGTATCTAGTTATTACTGTGAAGTAGGTCCAATTAAATGAGTGATTTAACGAATGGTCGCCTATCATAATCGGTTGTATAGGATACTTCGGGAGTATGAAACCATCATAGTCATAAAAATAGATCCGCTGGGCACTGGGTTGTTTCAACGTCATTTCAACCCACAAAATATATGTAATGACGTTGAATCAACGTGGGAAACTATTGGGATTCGCCAAAGTCATCAACATAAGGGCATTTCGTCTATCTTCACCCAACTTTTAACCTAAATCCTATGACATTGTGAATTTTGTTGTTGCTGATTATACGTTGAATTCACGTCAGTTGACAACTCAACCAAATGTAAATCAAAACTAGACGTTGAACTGACATATGTGTACCCCAGTGGGGGGGGATTTATGCTACAACGATCATGGAAAATGAAACAAATAATAGAAAATATATTCATATTTTTTTATTATTTTAGATTGCAAAATTACAACGTTTAATGGAAAACTGGTGCACACATGTTTTGGGATATATTTTATACATACACAGTTTTTATAAACGAAGCCCCAGGTGCCTCATTAATCAAACGTGGTTAATTTCATACAACATTCTGGGGTACGTGGAAATTTAAGGATTTGCATGCACAACAAATGACTGGTATTTATCAAATTGCAGCACGCAAGATATATGCATGTTTTCATTGATGAATCAGAGCCCCACCTGTTTTGAGCCCACCTAAAAACCTGTTTTTAGGGGTATTGTGGGTAGCTTGAAGAGGGGAAAAAACTATTAACTCCATTTTAGAATATGGCTGTAACGTAACAAAATGTGGAAAAAGTCAAGGGGTACTTTCCGAATGCACTGTACATATTACCTCCATTATCTTATTTTATTGTGTTACTATTTTTTGTTTATTAAGCAAATTCTTCTTACTTTTTTACAACTCTGAGGGCTCGTAAGTAAGCATTTCACGGTCAGGTCTACAAAGTCTGTAATTCCGCGCATGTGACGAATAAAATTAGATTTTTGATTTGATTTGATACATCACCAAAAGTATATGGACATCCGTTCAAATTAGTGGATTTGGCTATTTGGCTATTTCAGTGGAATCGAGTTCTCTGGAGTGATGAATCACACTTCACCATCTGTCAGTCAGATGGACGAATCTGGGTTTGGCGGATGCCAGGGAAACGCAACCTGCCCCAATGCATAGTGCCAACCGTAAAGTTTGGTGGAGGAGGAATAATGGTCTGGGGCTGTTTTTCATGGTTCAGGCTAGGTCCCTTAGTTCCAGGAAAGAGATATCTTAACGCTACAGCATACAATGACATTCTGGATGATTCTGTGCTTCCAACTTTGTGGCAACAGTTTTAGGAAGGTCCTTTCCTGTTTCAACATGATAATTCCCCTGTGCACAAATCGAGGTCCATACAGAAATGGTTTGTCGAGATAGGTGTGGAAGAACTTGACTGGCATGCACAGAGCCCTTGGCCTCAACCCTATCGAACACCTTTGGGATGAATTGGAACGCTGACTGCGAGCCAGGCCTAATCGCCCAACATCAGTGCCCGACCTCATTAATGGTTTTGTGGCTGAATTGAAGTGAGTCTCAGCAGCAATATTCCAACAGCTAGTGGAAAGCCTTCCCAGAAGAGTGGAGGCTGTTATAGCAGCAAATGGGGGACCAACTCCATATACATGCCCATGATTTTAGAATGAGATGTTCGACGAGCAGATGTTCACATACTTTTGGTAATGTAGTGTAAATATTGGACTTTCAAGAAGCAAAGTAGCACTTCTGTTTCACTTCATATGATGCATTTTGCATCATCATGATTAGGTGGCTCGTGACGCTTTGCTTCTTGTTTCCATCGCCGCGTTCAAAACAACTGGAAACTCTGAAAAATATTAGATAAAATCATGATATCAGTGATCTTCCGGTCGGAAATGCGGAGCTCTAGAAAGAGGCCCGATTTCCCTGTGTTGGAATATTCTTCAGAGTTCCCAGATGTTTTGAACAAGTCGGAAGTCAGAGATTTCCGAGATTCCAGTTACGAGTTCCCAGTTGTTTTGAATGCTACACCAGTTCCCAGTTGTTTTGAATGCTACACCAGTTCCCAGTTGTTTTGAATGCTACACCAGTTCCCAGTTGTTTTGAATGCTACACCAGTTCCCAGTGGTTTTGAACACAACATTTTTTGCTGCTTCTGATGTTGCCTTATGACACGCTAGTGGACAATGAGTCTCGTTTCATACAAGCGCAATTGTTTCCACATTTCTTATTTTCTTCGGCTACAATGTAAAATGAAAGTCAAATAGAAAGAAGACGTCACCAGTGTCGTCAATTTAGCGACTTTGTTACTATATTTAGCGAGTTTTCAGGCCCATCCAGTGACTTGTATTGGTAAAAGAGGCTAGCAACAAATTCAGCTACTATTCAGGCTGCCTTGCAAAACACAGAGGATTGCTTTTCACAGGAGAAGCTTGTCTGTGCAATGGAAGTCAGAGCAACAGTGCACACACAGGCAGAGAAGGACAAGGGGAGGTGGTGTGCAGTGGCAGGGCTGGCGAAAATGCTACTCCAGGGACCGCAGTTGTGCCACAGCAAGGCAAATTAGTACTGTGACTTCGTCGCGGCAATGGCAAAACGTCATCTAGTGACTTCTAGCGACAAATCAAGGAGCCAATGGCGATTCGCACTGAAAAATTGTTGGTAACACACTGGTAGTCACCAATCTATGCAACTTTTGAAAACCAAATCCAGCAGTCTTTGTGTGCATTTGTGCGTTTGCAACAGCAGATTTCTTCCTGGTATTCCTGCAATTGTCGTTTGAACTTTTATGGATATCTCCAAAGGAACTGCAGCCATTTTTTACATTGAAAACCTTATTAAGTAGGTGTAGTTTGGACATTTTTGGGAGGAAATGGGTGGGAGAAGAGTTGCTAGCTACCCAGCTAGCACATTTGTTTCCTTGGAAGTTGTGGAAACGTACGTTTTTGGGGTGTTCTGAGAACCCTTCACTATGGTTCCCTGAACATTTTCCTGGTAGGTTTTATTAACGGTCCGAGAATGGAAATTATAGGTTATTTGGAGGTAATAAAAATAACATTGTGAGAACATGGGGCACAGGTAGCCTAGTGGTTAAAAACCTCTATAGGATCTGTGTCCCACCTGCGGGACGGTGGAGCAAAGTAGGCTAATGTGATTAGCATGAGGTTGTAAGTAACAAGAACATTTCCCAGGGCATAGACATATCTGATATGGGCAGAAAGCTTAAATTCTTGTTCATCTAGATTTCAATTTACAGTAGCTATTACAGTAAAATAATACCATGCTATTGTTTGAGGAGAGTGCACAGTTATGAACTTGAAAATGTATTAATAACCCGAATAGGCACATATTTGTCAGTCTTGATAGAACATTTTGAACAGAAATGCAATGGTTCATTGAATCAGTCTAAAACTTTGCGCACACACTGCTGGCCAAAATAAAAATTGCACCTAACCTGGACTAGTACATTGTGACCTTTTTCTATTGTGCTGTCTGGTTTATAAGGAATTTGATGTATAGCATTTACTTGTACTTTGTAGTTTTGCTCAAGTATAACAATTGAGTAATTTTTCCACCACAAGTACATTTAAAACGGGATACTATTAGACTTTTACTCAAGTAGTATTTCACTGGGTGACTCACTTTTACTTCAGTAATTTTCAACTCGGGTATCTTTACTTTTACTCAAGTATGATAATTGTGAACTTTTTCCACCACTGCTAAATTACAATCGTTTCAATTGTTGAATTGCATAGAGATGTATATAGATCGCAATATTGTATCTATCTCATTGTGGTGAATGTGAGCGCACGGGCAGCACTATTGAGATAGATAGAACGTTGTGATCTCTATACATTATCTCTAGCCGATAACGCGGAAAGAATGAGGAAGTGGATAGAATCTATTTTCTTATGATTATCAGTGAAATTTTAAAAAGTATAAAATATTGATTACTGTGTATAGCTTGTTAAGACTATAAATTACCTATCACCCAATTTTGGAGTAGTTAAAGGTCTATTCCCCGCTTTTGAGACGAGCCAAATCAAATCAAATGTATTTATATAGCCCTTCGTACATCAGCTGATATCTCAAAGTGCTGTACAGAAACCCAGCCTAAAACCCCAAACAGCAAGCAATGCAGGTGTAGAAGCACGGTGGCTAGGAAAAACTCCCTAGAAAGGCCAAAACCTAGGAAGAAACCTAGAGAGGAACCAGGCTATGTGGGGTGGCCAGTCCTCTTCTGGCTGTGCCGGGTGGAGATTATAACAGAACATGGCCAAGATGTTAAAATGTTCATAAATGACCAGCATGGTCGAATAATAATAAGGCAGAACTGTTGAAACTGGAGCAGCAGCACAGTCAGGTGGACTGGGGACAGCAAGGAGTCATCATGTCAGGTAGTCCTGGGGCACGGTCCTAGGGCTCAGGTCCTCCGAGAGTGAGAAAGAAAGAGAGAATTAGAGAGAGCATATGTGGGGTGGCCAGTCCTCTTCTGGCTGTGCCAGGTGGAGATTATAACAGAACATGGCCAAGATGTTCAAATGTTCATAAATGACCAGCATGGTCGAATAATAGTAAGGCAGGACAGTTGAAACTGGAGCAGCAGCATGGCCAGGTGGACTGGGGACAGCAAGGAGTCATCATGTCAGGTAGTCCTGGGGCATGGTCCTAGGGCTCAGGTCCTCCGAGAGAGAGAAAGAAAGAAGGAGAGAATTAGAGAACGCACACTTAGATTCACACAGGACACCGATTAGGACAGGAGAAGTACTCCAGATATAACAAACTGACCCTAGCCCCCCGACACAAACTACTGCAGCATAAATACTGGAGGCTGAGACAGGAGGGGTGAGGAGACACTGTGGCCCCATCCGAGGACACCCCCGGACAGGGCCAAACAGGAAGGATATAACCCCACCCACTTTGCCAAAGCACAGCCCCCACACCACTAGAGGGATATCTTCAACCACTAACTTACCATCCTGAGACAAGGCTGAGTATAGCCCACAAAGATCTCCGCCACGGCACAACCCAAGGGGGGGGCGCCAAACCAGACAGGATGACCACAACAGTGAATCAACCCACTCAGGTGACGCACCCCCTCCAGGGACGGCATGAGAGAGCCCCAGTAAGCCAGTGATTCAGCCCCTGTGATAGGGTTAGAGGCAGAGAATCCCAGTGGAAAGAGGGGAACCGGCCAGGCAGAGACAGCAAGGGCGGTTCGTTGCTCCAGAGCCTTTCCATTCACCTTCCCACTCCTGGGCCAGACTACACTCAATCATATGACCGACTGAAGAGATGAGTCTTCAGTAAAGATTTAAAGGTTGAGACCGAGTTTGCGTCTCTGACATGGGTAGGCAGACCGTTTCATAAAAATGGAGCTCTATAGGAGAAAGCCCTGCCTCCAGCTGTTTGCTTAGAAATTCAAGGGACAATTAGGAGGCCTGCGTCTTGTGACCGTAGCGTACGTGTGGGTATGTACGGCAGGACCAAATCAGAGAGATAGGTAGGAGCAAGCCCATGTAATGCTTTGTAGGTTAGCAGTAAAACCTTGAAATCAGCCCTTGCTTTGACAGGAAGCCAGTGTAGAGAGGCTCGCACTGGAGTAATATGATCACATTTTTTGGTTCTAGTCAGGATTCTAGCAGCCGTATTTAGCACTAACTGAAGTTTATTTAGTGCTTTATCCGGGTAGCCGGAAAGTAGAGCATTGCAGTAGTCTAACCTCGAAGTGACAAAAGCATGGATTAATTTATCTGCATCATTTTTGGACAGAAAGTTTCAGATTTTTGCAATATTACGTAGATGGAAAAAAGCTGTCCTCGAAATGGTCTTGATATGTTCTTCAAAAGAGAGATCAGGGTCCAGAGTAACGCTGAGGTCCTTCACAGTTTTATTTGAGACGACTGTACAACCATTAAGATTAATTGTCAGATTCAACAGAAGATGTCTTTGTTTCTTGGGACCTAGAACAAGCATCTCTGTTTTGTCCGAGTTTAATAGTAGAAAGTTTGCAGCCATCCACTTCCTTATGTCTGAAACACATGCTTCTAGCGAGGGCAATTTTGGGGCTTCACCATGTTTCATTGAAATGTACAGCTGTGTGTCATCCACATAGCAGTGAAAGTTAACATTATGTTTTCGAATAACATCCCCAAGAGGTAAAATATATAGTGAAAACAATAGTGGTCCTAAAACGGAACCTTGAGGAACACCGAAATTTACAGTTGATTTGTCAGAGGACAAACCATTCACAGAGACAAACTGATATCTTTCCGACAGATAAGATCTAAACCAGGCCAGAACATGTCCGTGTAGACCAATTTGGGTTTCCAATCTCTCCAAAAGAATGTGGTGATCGATGGTATCAAGGTCTAGGAGCACGAGGACAGATGCAGAGCCTCGGTCTGATGCCATTAAAATGTCATTTACCACCTTCACAAGTGCCGTCTCAGTGCTATGATGAGCCCTGCTACTATACCAGGAGACTCCCAGCAATTGCGCTAAACTAACGATATGCTAACTTCAATAATCTCCAAACTGCATGGAGAGACATAGAAATGGTATTCCATTATGATTTCGTCTGACTCTGGGTAAGTCGATAAACAACCTAAATCTCACAGTATCCTTTTAAGAAATTGTTTACCGTCGTTGATTAAAAAGTGTATCACGAAAAGCGTTTTTAAATGGAATACACACTGAGGCATGTGAATACATAACCTCTTCCTTCCCCCCCAGACTCCCTGCAGTTCCCTGTCTCTGAAGATGACGTTTCCCCTGAGCAGAACTGTGAGAAGGCGTGGAGCTCCAGTATGGGGCAGGACCAAGAGCCCACACATATTAAAGAGGGAAAGGAGGAACTCCGGACACGTCACAAGGAAGAGCAGCTTCAAGGGTTCTTTGACACCAAGGACTCCATATTCACTCTTCCTTGTGTGAAAAGTGAATGTGATGAGGAGGACCCACTTCAGTCCTTGACTTCCCCCATCCCAGACTGTGGATAATGGAGAGATTGACTCTAAACCAGTGGAAATGGCGCTTCTGCAGAAAACGCTACAACTCCACCTGTAAACTGTAGGCCCATGTCCGCCACGTGGAGAAACCCTAAACCTGCTCCGTTTGTGGGATGACCATCAAATACAAGGAAGATCTGTCCAAGCATATGATGACCCACATAGGAGAGAAATCATTAATAAGTTAATAAGTTATATCCATTTTTTTTATCAATGGATAGGTTATATGAATTGATTTGATCATGGAACAGATTCCCAGTTTTGTTCATCAAGCCTTTTCTGTCTAACTAACACCTTTATTTTTTGTCTTTTTTTTTACCCCCTTTTCTCCCCAATTTCATGGTATCCAATTGTTTTAGTAGCTATTATCTGTTCTCATCGCTACAACTCCCGTACGGGCTCGGGAGAGACGAAGGTTGAAAGCCATGCGTCCTCCGATACACAACCCAACCAAACTGCACTGCTTCTTAACACAGTGCGCATCCAACCCGGAAGCCAACTGCACCAATGTGTCGGAGGAAACACCGTGCACCTGGCAACCTTGGTTAGCGTGCACTGCGCCCGGCCCGCCACAGGAGTCGCTGGTGCGCGATGAGACAAGGATATCCCTACCGTCCAAGCCCTCCCTAACCCGGACGACACTAGGCCAATTGTGCGTCGCCCCACGGACCTCCCGGTCGCGGCCGGTAGCGACAGAGCCTGGGCGCGAATCCAGAGTCTCTGGTGGCACAGCTGGTGCTGCAGTACAGAGCCCTTAACCACTGCGCCACCCAAGAGGCTAACTAACACCTTTTAATGAAAATTGTGATGTGTACAGTCTTTATGAATATTCCCTCTGTATGGACTCTCAAAGTTTTTATTTTATTTTTAAAGATACTAGACCAGTCAATTAATTGATTTATTTGGAATATAAATTGCAACCTGGGCTTGACCCAGGGACCATCTGAACACAACGACAATCTTCACCCACGAAGCATCGTTATCTAGCGCTCCACAAAAGCCACAGCCCTTGCAGAGCAAGGGACACAACTACATCAAGGTCTCAGAGTGGGTGACATCACCAGTTGAACGCTACTAGTGTGCACCTCTAACTAGGTAGCCATTTCATATCGGCTACACACACACACAGTAGTCTTTATTTGAACTATATCTTAAAGTTCCAATTCAACAAGTCCAAAAATATAAAAAGGGTGTCACGTTCTGACCTTTATTTCCTTTGTTTTGTCATTATTTAGTATGGTCAGGGTGTGAGTTGGGGTGGGCAGTCTATGTTTGTTGTTCTATGATTTGGGGATTTCTATGTTTCAGCCTAGTATGGTTCTCAATCAGAGGCAGGTGTCATTAGTTGTCTCTGATTGAGAATCATACTTAGGTAGCCTGGGTTTCACTGTTTGTTTGTGGGTGTTTGTTTCTGTGTTTTTCACCACACGGTACTTTTTTCGGTTTTCGTTCGTTCCACGTTTATTGTTTTTGTATCAGTTGTGTTCATGTTGAGATTTTCTTAATTAAAGAACCATGGACACTTACCACGCCGCATATTGGTCCTCCGATCCTTCTCACCTCTCCTCTTCAGATGAAGAGGAGGAAAACCCTTACAAAAGGGAAAAAGCTACGTTTTTAAAAGTTGAACATTTTGTTGAAGCCAAAGCCAGTAGAGGAACAATAGTGATTCATGTGATCTGGGAGTGTTGAGCCAGAATAGTAGCTATAATCCACAATGTCTCGCTAATTGCAGTCCAATGGCTATATGGAATTCGCTCCGGTTTTCATTGGCTATTGGTGCAGATAAAATGAGAGAGGTGTACTGCCATACCAAGCAAAAAGGCAGTAACTGCTCATAGTGTGGAAATGAGAAAACATTTTTTTTAAATTGTCCAGACAAATGAATTCTAGGGAGCATTGAAGATGTGGTGATTTGTTGTCTCACTATGAGTAAATGTTTTATTCATGTTGACCCTGATCTCTGACATGACCTTTGACCCGTAAATGGCAGTTACTGCCTTCTTCATTGGCATGATAAGTTACAAATTGCAGGGTAATACCAAAGCAAAGAGCAGTATCTGCCATTTTCATTTGTTAGTTTACTATACTTCTCATGTATGATATTAATAAAAGAGCAGTGTAATTACTGACAGTGTAACAGAGTTGAAACTGCATCCTTTGTGTTTCTTCCACTAAGATACCTGTTGCATTTACTTGGAGTTGTAGATTCTGCGTCAGTCACATTACATACTGTGTTTTACAAGTAGCCCATGTCTTGCTATAATAATAAATGTGAAAAGCAGCACTGCAATTGTTTAAATTACATTAAATGATGACCTATCTTGTAATATATAATGATGCATTGGAACATGCTAGAAGTATGACGAAGGGTAATACTAATGATAAAAAATGACCATGAGATTGCAAATGAAATTATTTGTATTTTTTTTAATGACACTTACATAGACAATGTTGAATAAATTACAGCTTTAAGAATTAATTTTAAACATATTTATATTGTCATATTCATAAGAGGACACAAATGACATTTAGCTACAATTGATAAAATGCTGAATAGTTACATTTAATTTTTATGTAACATTTTATTTACATTTTTTGAAATTGTGTGTGTTGTGTACTGATTCAAAGAAACCATCAGATGACATTTCAGAATATAATTAATTATATGGGTAATAGATTGAAGTTAGTATCCATTGATGATCTTCTCTTATGGGAGACAGTAGCATTGTTAGTCCATCCTCGCTAGCTAGCTAATTAATTCTCAGATCTACTTAGATAGTTCTTACAAGTGTCTGGGTGTAGGGGTTTCAGGGCAAGTTCAACCATCATTTTGTGCCATGATGTTGTGTCCCTAGATTAGCAATGCATGTGTGTAGCTGTCAGTCAGTGTCATACAGGTTCGATTGTATCACTATCAGAATAAAATTATATGATACCGAGGTAAAAGGCATTAACTACAGCCAAAGCAGGTTAAAACCAAGCTAAAGGGCAGTAAGTTCAGTTACTACCATTTACCTTGGTTTCACAATAACTTTTTGCAGTTACTGCTAATATGCAGCTAATATGCGGTTAATATGCAGCTAATATGTAGTTACTGCCAGTTTTCTACGAAACACAATACAATAGAGGCAGGATACTTGTCCACGTGATTAAGCATGTATTTAAATGACGCAAAAATGACTACTTAATTTTCGACCAAATGAGTAGTTAATGCCTTTTTGCTTGGTAGGACAGTGTAGGCTAACTTCACTTAACTAAGGGAAGGGTGAATGAGTTTCACCCTCCCAGTACCCTAAAAGGCCTCCGCTCTGGTTCCATCTGGTTCACAGTAGGTCATTGTGTCAAGGCCGTCCGTTGTGTGCGGGGCTCGTGGTCAAGTCCACACACACACAGCAGCTATAGATTGAATCCACAGGTGCATTGGCATCAATGAGTAGGTGGCACGCAAAATAGTAGAGGATGTTAGCATACAGCGCTGCCTGAAGCCACTCACTGGACTCCTATGATCACTCGGCTACACATGGCTCTCCCTAACGTCAATATGCCTTGTCCATTGCTGTTTTGGCTAGTAATTATTGCCTTATTTCACTGTAGAGCCTCTAGCCCTGCTCAATACGCCTTAGTTAACACTTTAGTTCCACCTCCCACACATGTGGTGACGTCACCTGGTTTAAATTATATTTCCAGAGACAATATCTCTTTCATCGTCACTCTATGCGCAGGTTTACCCCCACTATACTCACATCCTACCATACCTTTGTCTGTACATTATGCCTTGAATCTATTCTACCGTGCCCAGAAATCTGCTCCTTTAACTCTCTGTTCTGAACGAACTAGACAACCAATTCTTTAGCCTTTAGCCGTACCCTTATCCTACTCCTCCTCTGTTCTTCTGGTGATGTAGAGGTTAATCCAGGCCATGCAGTGCCTAGCTCCACTCCCATTCCCCAGGCGCTCTCATTTGTTGACTTCTGTAACCGTAAAAAGCCTTGGTTTCATGCATGTTAACATTAGAAGCCTCCTCCCTAAGTTTTTTTTATTCACTGCCCTAGCACACTCTGCCAACCCGGATGTCCTAGTCGTGTCTGAATCCTGGCTTAGGAAGACCACCAAAAACCCAGAAATGTTCATCCCTAACTATAACATTTTCCGACAAGATAGAACTGCCAAAGGGGGCAGAGTTGCAATCTACTGCAGATAGCCTGCAGAGTTCTGTCTTACTATCCAGGTCTGTGCCCAAACAATTTGAGCTTCTACTTTTAAAAATCCACCTTCTTTTACCGTTGCCGCTTGCTATAGATCAACTTCTGCCCCCAGCTGTGCCCTGGACACCATATGTGAATTGATTGCCCCCCATCTATCTTCAGATCTTGTGCTGTTAGCAACTCTCGCTCTCTTGAAGACGGAAGGGACGTAGCCAGCGGTCAGGGATGAGTTGATGAGCGAGGTGAGGTAAGGGAGAAGGTCTCCGGAAATGGTCTGGAGAAGAGAGGAGGGGATAGGGTCAAGCGGGCAGGTTGTTGGGCGGCCGGCCGTCACAAGACGCGAGATTTCATCTGGAGAGAGAGGGGAGAAAGAGGTCAGAGCATAGGGTAGGGCAGTGTGAGCAGAACCAGCGGTGCCGTTTGACTTAGCAAGCGAGGATCGGATGTCGTCGACCTTCTTTTCAAAATGGTTGACGAAGTCATCTGCAGAGAGGGAGGAGGGGGAGGGGGAGGAGGATTCAGGAGGGAGGAGAAGGTGGCAAAGAGCTTCTGTAGCTCAGTTGGTAGAGCATGGCGCTTGTAACGCCAGGGTAGTGGGTTCGATTCCCGGGATCACCCATACGTAGAATGTATGCACACATGACTGTAAGTCGCTTTGGATAAAAGCGTCTGCTAAATGGCATATATTATTATTATATTATTCCTAGGGTTAGAGGCAGATGCTTGGAATTTAGAGTGGTAGAAAGTGGCTTTAGCAGCAGAGACAGAGGAGGAAAATGTAGAGAGGAGGGAGTGAAAGGATGCCAGGTCCGCAGGGAGGCGAGTTTTCCTCCATTTCCGCTCGGCTGCCCGGAGCCCTGTTCTGTGAGCTCGCAATGAGTCGTCGATCCACAGAGCGGGAGGGGAGGACCGAGCCGGCCTGGAGGATAGGGGACATAGAGAGTCAAAGGATGCGGAAAGGGAGGAGAGGAGGGTTGAGGAGGCAGAATCAGGAGATCAGGAGGTTGGAGAAGGTTGGAGAAGGTTTGAGCAGAGGGAAGAGATGATAGGATGGAAGAGGAGAGAGTAGCGGGGGAGAGAGAGCGAAGGTTGGGACGGCGCGATACCATCCGAGTAGGGGCAGTGTGGGAAGTGTTGGATGAGAGCGAGAGGGAAAAGGATACAAGGTAGTGGTCGGAGACTTGGAGGGGAGTTGCAATGAGGTTAGTGGAAGAACAGCATCTAGTAAAGATGAGGTCGAGCGTATTGCCTGCCTTGTGAGTAGGGGGAAGGTGAGAGGGTGAGGTCAAAAGAGGAGAGGAGTGGAAAGAAGGAGGCAGAGAGGAATGAGTCAAAGGTAGACGTGGGGAGGTTAAAGTCGCCCAGAACTGTGAGAGGTGAGCCGTCCTCAGGAAAGGAGCTTATCAAGGCATCAAGCTCATTGATGAACTCTCCGAGGGGACCTGGAGGGCGATAAATGATAAGGATGTTAAGCTTGAAAGGGCTGGTAACTGTGACAGCATGGAATTCAAAGGAGGCGATAGACAGATAGGTAAGGGGAGAAAGAGAGAATGACCACTTGGGAGAGATGAGGATCCCGGTGCCACCACCCCGCTGACCAGAAGCTCTCGGGGTGTGCGAGAACACGTGGGCGGACGAAGAGAGAGCAGTAGGAGTAGCAGTGTTATCTGTGGTGATCCATGTTTCCGTCAGTGCCAAGAAGTCGAGGGACTGGAGGGAGGCATAGGCTGAGATGAACTCTGCCTTGTTGGCCGCAGATCGGCAGTTCCAGAGGCTACCGGAGACCTGGAACTCCACGTGGGTCGTGCGCGCTGGGACCACCAGATTAGGGTGGCCGCGGCCACGCGGTGTGGAGCGTTTGTATGGTCTGTGCAGAGAGGAGAGAACAGGGATAGACAGACACATAGTTGACAGGCTACAGAAGAGGCTACGCTAATGCAAGGAGATTGGAATGACAAGTGGACTACACGTCTCGAATGTTCAGAAAGTTAAGCTTACGTAGCAAGAATCTTATTGACTAAAATGATTAAAATGATACAGTACTGCTGAAGTAGGCTAGCTGGCAGTGGCTGCGTTGTTGACTTTGTAGGCTAGCTGGCAGTGGCTGCGTTGTTGACACTACACTAATCAAGTCGTTCCGTTGAGTGTAATAGTTTCTACAGTGCTGCTATTCGGGGCTAGCTGGCTAGCTAGCAGTGTTGATTACGTTACGTTGCGTTAAAAGAACGACAATAGCTGGCTAGCTAACCTAGAAAATCGCTCTAGACTACACAATTATCTTTGATACAAAGACGGCTATGTAGCTAGCTATGTAGCTAGCTACGATCAAACAAATCAAACCGTTGTGCTGTAATGAAATGAAATGAAAATGTGATACTACCTGTGGAGCGAAGCGGAATGCGACCGGATTGTTGAGTGCGGAAGTTCTATTCGGTAGACGTTGGCTAGCTGTTGGCTAGCTAGCAGTGTCTCCTACGTTAAGGACGACAAATAGCTGGCTAGCTAACCTCGGTAAATTAAGATAATCACTCTAAGACTACACACTCTAAACTACACAATTATCTTGGATACGAAGACAGCAAAGACAACTATGTAGCTAGCTAACACTACACTAATCAAGTCGTTCAGTTGAGTGTAATAGTTTCTACAGTGCTGCTATTCGGTAGACGGTGGACGTTTGCGAGCTGGCTAGCTGCTGGGCAGATAGCAGTGTAGACTATGTTAGGACGACGAAATACGATAATTACGCAATTATCTTTGATACAAAGACGGCTATGTAGCTAGCTAAGAAGAAATTGCTAAGATTAGACCAATCAAACCGTTGTACTATAATGAAATGTAATGAAATGTAATGAAAAGTTATACTACCTGCGGAGCGAAGTGCGGATGCGACCGCTCGCTCCAACCCGTCACACCAACTTTCTTTTACCAGGTCTAATGTGTTATATTAATTTCCCATTTCCACAAACTTCAAAGTGTTTCCTTTCAAATGGTATCAAGAATATGCATATATTTGCTTCAGTTCCTAAGCCACAGGCAGTTAGATTTGGCTATGTCATTTTAGGCGAAAATTGGAAGAACGTGTCCGATCCTTAAGAGGTTTTTAAGAATCACTGACGTGGAGTGTACCTACATTTTCATTGCAGTGATTTGGATACCAATGCAACACAACAATACTGTTGGTGTCTTTTCAAAACATTTTTGTTTCTCACACAGTACTCACCTGACATTTACCATAGCATTGTGTGGTAACAATAGATACCCGATACTTAGTCACTAGTGAAAGTCTACACACCTCTTGCACACCCCTTCACATTTTGCTGCCTAAATCCCCCAATACTGCAATACTGCAAGACAATTTGACCCAAACTACCGGTTTGGGTCAAATTTAACACAATACAGAGTCATGGGTATGCTTGTCAATGGCAGAAACTGGGGAGTTTGTCCAGATAAAAATATATATAAAAGGAGTAAAGCCCAGGTAAAAAGTTAGAGGAAAACCCACCTCAGTCTTCTGGAAACCTAACCCTGGGATGAAGTTTTATATTTCAGTGTACAACTACACAAATGAATAAAGACACACCAGAATGGCTTTCCAAGAGGTGTTGAGTGTTCTTGAAAATCTGAGACCAGGTTTGAATATCGCTGTCCGTCATTGATTCCCAGCCAAATTTACTGACCTTGAGCAATTGTGACAAAAAAAGGATCTACACTGAGTTTACAAAACATTACGAACACCTGCTCTTTTTGGTTGGTTGTAATTACACTTTTTATTGTTTCCTTTCACAATATAACAACGCAATTGAAATACATTTAACACTAAAGCAATAACCTGACAGACATGACTATAAATACAATAAAGAAGCAAGAAAAGGAAACAAACTTTAAATTGTTCACCCTCAACCCCTTCCCCATCTCCATAACAGCTATTACAACAAAATGATTTTTATTTTCATTTATTTTCTCTTTTTTCCTTTTAATTAAAAGACCCTACCCCTACCAGTCATCTATGTACAGTATGTCTGTAGTCTACCAGGCCATTACATATTGTTTTCTCTTTCTATCTCGGAGAGAAAATGTCCCCAGATGTCAGAAAAGTAATTGACTTTGCCGTGTATAAATCAATCTTTCATATGAAGCCGTTTCTGCTAAGGCTATGTACCATTCCTAATACGAGGGAGGGTTCTTCACCCTCCAGTGTCTCAATGACTCTTTTGGCTGTGGTTAGATCAACCTTTAGCCAGTTTAAACACAAGCTTCTCAGTCTATCAATATCCTGATATTCAGGATTTCCAAGTATTGTGGTACCCGGAATATCCCCAATATTTTCCATTTCCTTCTGCCAATAGTACGCAAGCTGGGACAGTCAGAGAACATATGGATCCCATCACCTGTAAATGACTGACATCTCCAGCGTTGGTTAGATTCTGTCAAACCTATTCCGTTCAACCTCAGAGGAGTCCAATAAATCCTATTGAACACTTTATAGACTGACCAGGTGAACTTGACACAACTGCGGGAATCATTGGAGTCAACATGGGCCAACACGAGGGGGGTTACGTTGCCCTAAAAGTTGGTAGAATCGTATTCAAAATGGTTCACAGCTGTAATGGCTGCATTACAAGGTGTAAGACATCTTGTTTTTTGAAATGTATTAATTTAGAAATTATAATTTGGAAAATTTAATTTTCTTTCACTTTGAAAATGTAGAGTATGTTTCAAATTCCAAAGAATCCAAAATACAGGTCACAAGTATTTATTAGGTAATTATGTCACACAGTAAAAAAAAAAAATACCGGATTAATAGGGACAGTAAAATTAAGTATAGCAATATTTTACATTTAATTCACACTGTAAACTTCATGGCTGTGTTTACAGGCTATTAAATGTAAGATCAGTCAAAGGGTGATGGTGTCAGCCACTCCACTCAGTCTCTTTTACCTTTCACTGCACTAACATCTCTTCTTAAATTACATTTAAACATAGGTGGTCTTCCTTCCTTTTGGCTATATTGGTTTCATGATGTAAAGTTCAAATTCTGACAAGATGTTGGTCTAATTCTGTCCTCTCCTATTTTTAAAATGACGAATGTGGGACAACTATTTAAAAATACTATAAATGAGTTACATAAAATCATCAAACACTTTAGGAAAATATTGTCCTGTACATATCTTCAGACACATACCAATCTAGTCAGTTTATCCAGATTTTAGAGCAAGTATTTCAAAGAAAAATCTTTGTGGATGACTGTTGTTGATGTGTGCAGAGGGTCCCTGGTTCGCGCCCGGGTATGGGCGAGGGGACGGTTTAAAAGTATACTGTTACACAGAGACTGACCATCCGTGAGATAAAAATGATATGTTGTTTGGAGGCTATACAGCATTTGTTTACAAGAACATTGTTTGCAATCAATGATGTAAACAAAACAAGCTTATATTTGGGGTTCTGATGGGTTACGACAGTTGTTCTAAGCTCATGCATAAGTTATATTCTTCAAGAATCAATGGCTCAGTGTCATTCTTTTAAAAGTCCTGAAATGGATTTGGCAATCCCCTTTAAGGGCCAAACCCAAATGTAAAATCTCTGCACATACCTCACATTTTAGTGCAAATCTCAGATTAAAACCAATGCATTTCGGCAACGTGTTAACGCATGTGTATTCAATTCGGTTCTGGTCACAAGTGTGCAATGTCAGTTTGTGGACCTTCGGGGTGTTAGTTGATAGTGACCCCACCACCTCCCTGCCTGTTGAACAAAGGGTATCAAGTCTCTCTCTCTCTCTCTCTCTCTCTCTCTCTCTCTCTCTCTCTCTCTCTCTCTCTCTCTCTCTCTCTCTCTCTCTCTCTCTCTCTCTCTCTCTCTCTCTCTCTCTCTCTCTCTCTCTCTCTCTCTCTCACAGCTGAGGAGTCACAGCTGAAGAGGCGGTGACGAGCAGTAATGAAGACATTCCTTCAGACCCGCTTTTAAACCACTAGATGTCAGTGAATAGGAGACAGGGGAAAGTGTCAGATAGTGTGCCGTTCTAGAGTTACACTATCCAGTATGGTCAGGCTCTGTTGACCATTATAGCATATATAGCTTTTGAGCGCCTTATTGGTACATTTAGAAAGGCCTGGGGAGGGGGATTAAGTTATGAGTAGGAAATACTGGATTGGCTAAATTGTCCATGTCGATGGGCCAACAAAAGTGGGGAAAAGAGAAAGTCATTAAGAATTCTATATTGTTCAATCTTTATGGTGTTACAAACAACATTTTAATTTTTAATCAGGGGGAGGAGTGGTGAGGGGGTCATCCGGCCAGTTGTTAGGGTATGTTTATTCACCGGCTATTAATAGCACTGATATGAAACATAGGAACTAAATTAATGAATATAGTACGTACATGTATGTGTCATGGTTGGGGTCAGTTCGAATTGAAGGCCATCAATTCAGGAAGTAAACTGAAATTCCAAGTGTAGCATTTGAAAAAGGGCATACAGTATATTGCCAATGACTGCTTAATAAACTGAAAAGTGGAAGCTATTTATTTCATCACTTTTTCCATTAACACCCAATTGTTTTAAACCTTTAACCCCAACCCTGATATATAAATGTAGGTCAAGAAAAAGTATCCTATTACATTAACATAAATATGGTACATTAAAATACTACACTTACTTTTTTTAACTAGGTGTAACGGATGTGAAACGGCTAGCTTAGTTAGCGGTGTGCGCTAAATAGCGCTTCAATCGGTTACGTCACTTGCTCTGAGACCTTGAAGTAGTAATTCCCCTTGCTCTGCAAGGGCCGTGGCTCTTGTGGAGCGATGGGTAACAACGATGCTTCGTGGATGACTGTTGTTGATGTGTGCAGAGGGTCCCTGGTTCGCGCCCGGGTATGGGCGAGGGGACGCTTTAAAAGTATACTGTTACATTGATGCTGTTGACCCGGATTACTGGTTGCTGCGGAGGAAGGTCAAAAGGGGGGTGAGTGTAACGAATGTGAAACGGCTAGCTTAGTTAGCGGTGTGCGCTAAATAGCGCTTCAATCGGTTACGTCACTTGCTCTGAGACCTTGAAGTAGTAATTGCTCTGCAAGGGCAGCGGCTTTTGTGGAGCGATGGGTAACGATGCTTCGAGGGTGACTGTTGTCGTTGTGTGCAGAAGGTCCCTGGTTCGCGCCCGGGTATGGGCGAGGGGACGGTTTAAAAGTATACTGTTACAAGGCAGTTAAGTGCAAATTCTTATTTGAAATGACGGCCTAGGAACAGTGGGTTAACTGCCTTGTTCAGGGGCAGAAAGACAGATTCGGGGATTCGATCTTGGAACCTTCTGGAACCTTCTGGTCCAGTGCGCTAACCACTAGGCTACCTGCCTCCCCACTATATTTTATATAATGTGACATAATATAATGACAAAATAAATCTAACTAGAAATGGAAGAAGGAAAGAAAACAAAGAGCATAACCCAGAGGTGCTTTTTTTAGCCTCTGGGTCAGGCCCTTTGCATGTGATTTAAGGCTTGCACACATAGCCCTGAATGTGGATCTAACGTTAGTTTTAGGGACCACCCGCAGTAGACCTCAGACTGCCAACATTTTCCACTTGATTCTACATGTTAAATTGGTGCACATTCGGGTTAGCAGATTACGTTCAGAGGTGCTAAGCACTCTCGGCCAGCAAACGCTATTGGTGCGTCTGAGCCCTTAATGGTAGTGTGAGAGGTGATGATTGGGGCAGCGGTTACATACACGAGGTGCAAGACAAAGTGCTAGAAAAGTAGCAGATGTTGCTACGCTCACAGCATAGTTTCCCTCCAACATGACAAGTATTCCACAAGTTTAATACGTCGACCGATCCCTTGGTAAAATAAACCCCTTTCACCACTCCACCTTCTCACCCTCTCTTGTCTCCCCCACCTTATCACTCTTGCCTCTCACGTCGTTTCCTTGGAATCCTCATTGGTTTCAAGTGACAGCCTCTCCCTTTCTCTCTCTCCCCCTCTGCCTCTCTCCCTACCTTCCTCCCTGGTGGGTGGGTGACTTAAGTGCCAGGAGAGCTTTGAATAAAATAAAAAAAGAGAGAGAGAGAGAGGGAGAGGGGAGAGAGAGAGAGAGAGAGGCAGAGAAATAAAAGGAATAAGCACAGCAAGCCCTCAAACTTCCAGCCCGAGACGAGAAGGCACTGGGATAGCCACTGGGATAGTCATGCCTGAAGCCGCCGATGATGCAGGTATGCACCTGATGGTTCATTCATTTGAGTCAGTATGTGGAAAGTGTTTCTGTTAGAGCACATATGTCAGAGTCAAGGCCCGCGGGCCACATCCGGCCCGCGAGAAGGTTTTTTACGGCCCCTGGGATGATCTTGATTTATTATTAGAACCGGCCCGCAGACCGCAGCAAGCCGGCAGCCCGCAGATCTTTTACACGCACCAATACTACATTTCCCACAATGCAACGGTGACGCACCGAGCAGTAGGCTGCTTCATTTCAATATTTATTGGCACAGCAGTTGTCAGCATCACAGTAAAATTAACTTTCAGATACCCATCAAAAATGGCAAAACGGAAGGTGGACACTGAGAACCGGGGTTTCAAACAAGGTGGGAGTCGGAGTATTTGTTCACGGAGGTAGCTGGAAAACCTGTGTGTCTTCTGTGTGGAGAAAGTGTGGCGGTACTGAAAGAGTATAATCTGAGACGACATTATGAAACGAAACACGCGGACAAAAACAAGAATATGGACATGGAACAAAGGCTACAAAAGGCAGAGGAATTAAAACGAGGCCTCAAATCTCGACAGGCTCTGTTCAAAAAAGCCAAATCACAAGGCCAGGCTGCTGTCAAGGCCAGTTTTATTTTGGCAGAAGAGATCGCTAAATCAGCCCGGCCATTTACGGAGGGGGATTTCATCAAAAACTGCATGATTAAAGTTTGTGACGAAGTTTGCCCAGAAAAAAGGCAACTCTTTTAAATGTGAGTCTGAGCAGAAACACCATTGCCGAGAGAGTAGACCAGTTGTCCATCAATCTAAAAGAGCAGCTTGTGAAAAAGGGAAAAGATTTCATTGCATATTCCTTGGCTGTGGATGAGAGCACCGACATTTCTGACATTGCCCAGTTGTCAATTTTCATCCGCGGAGTGGACTCCAGCCTAAGCGTGACAGAGGAGTTTTTGGCTTTACGTCCTATGCATGGCACAACTACGGGGCATGATTTGTATGAAGAGGTGTCAAGATGTGTAAATGAGATGGAGCTGCCTTGGGAAAAACTCGTGGGTTTGACAACCGACGGAGCACCTGCGATGTGTGGACACAGGAGCGGACTGGTGGCGAAGATACGGGAAAAGATGCAAGAGGAAAACGCGACAGGTGAGCTGACAGCTTATCATTGTATCATACACCAGGAAGCGTTGTGCGGTAAAGCCTTGAAAATGGAGCATGTAATGAGCATCATCACGCGCACAGTTAACCAAGTATCACCCTCAACCTCAAACAAGTGAACATTACTGTGCAATCACATATTTAGAGTTTTTACTCAGTTCAAGTTTAAAAGTTAAAGTTTAATATTTGTTTTCACTGCATGTTACTTCTCCTTAAACAAAGTGTTGTTTTTGATTAATAGATTTTTGCACTTTATTTTATTGTATTTCAATCCAATTATATTTTAAAAATATTTCAGTTGAGTGGATGATAGAAAATTGCTATTATTGTTTTTTTCTTTGAAGTAAATTTAGCCCACTTTTGCTAAAATAGAAAATATAGGCTACTGATGGTGCCTTGAATACCGGTTTCTTTCATTTAATGTTCATGTTATGGGGATTTTTATATAAAGGAAATTTGTCTTTTGTGTCTGTTGAAAATTAAAGATTACTGACAGAGCCATAAGAAAATATTGCTTTATTTATCTGATCATATTGGAATATATTTGTTAGGTTTTCAGTAGGTTCAATTAGGTTCACTAGACTATATGCGTCATTTAAAATTTTTTCAATGAACATTCGAACAGTCCGGCCCTCGGCTTGTAGCTAAATTTTTTATTTGGCCCTCCGTCCATTTGACTTTGACACCCCTGTGTTAGAGGATGCATATCTCAGATGTGAGGGTGTAAAGCGCTAAATTGTCAAATGCGAAAGGGTTTTTTACATAGTTGTTAGATATTTAGAGAATTGTTCATTTGTTCTGCAAAAGTGGCGTACTGTAGACATATTGTTGCAGTGTTGAACATGCATTCTGATATGTATTTCTGTCAATGTCCATAGAGTTACTTTACTGTTAGTGAAGACTACTTCATAGCGAACTCTGTCCAAATATGGAGAAAGGAGTGGGATGTGTCTCCAAATTCCTCACAGAAATGCTTTATTTGACCGTCATAATTGTTGTCTTCTCATGAATTTAGCAAATTGAGTTGTCAATTTACAATTTGATTGTTTTGAGCAAATGCATAGCTAATATGACTGCGTACGGCACTGAATATGAATGAAAATACATTCAATGCCAGAGCAATTTCCAAACAGTGCACACTGATGTCATTTATAATACTGTTAGTAAGCTACAGTACATTTCTTAAACCAGACTGCATGGAATTTGGTTCCAGATAGCAACAACCTGATGTGAAAATGTACTGCATATCTTAGGTTGGAGAGGACCAAAAAATTGGCAGAGGTAGAGCTTAGCACATACTGTATGTCATGTCAGAAGATGGGAGAGGGGAACAGATGGCAGGTGCAAGGGAAGTGGTTTGAGGGACTAGTTTGTCTGAGAGAAATTACTACACACACAGGGGGTCTAACCTCGCTGCCCTCTCAGTTTCGTCACTGCAGCACAGCTTGAACTTGATCCAGATAATTACTATTGGTGTGTGACACTATAGGGGTGACCAAATGCATGTGTTCAGAATCAGATGAGCTAATCAGGTGATGCAGTCATAAGCGATGTGTAGCTTACATATGCCCTCGGAAACTGATGTGTACAAGTTTAAAAGTGCAGGCTCTTGCACATGGGAAGTAAATGATCATACGTGATGGGGGTCTTGCATTTCTGTGTCGTTCCATTATTAGGTAACCACAAGACCATTTCTTTCTTTTTATCACTGATCTCTCTCTTCCCCCTTCTCCCAGTTAAAAATATCCCGACTTCACCTCTAACCTTTTTCCTCATCTACATTACTCCACCCACATTAATATGATATCACACCAGCCTATAAGGTTTTATCGTATCCAACTTGCAATATAATTTGCTATAAATCATGATCTAATCCTCCATCTGTCTCTGCAGATGTAGGATCTTGTAGTGTATTTGAGGTTTAAAAAGGCTTCTGAAGTCAGTAATATCCACTTAGAAATGTCAGAAATGTCCCTCGTGAAAATGTATCAACCCCGACAAAACTGTCCATTAATTACAATCAATATAATAATACATTTTTTTCCTGTTGCTCCAGGATTATTTTCCTGCTGTAGCAAACTGGCTCAAATTAAGATCTTTCATCTGTACTTTTTCAAAAAAAATATAGTCCAACCCTTCCTATTTGAACTAGTTTCTCGTCCTACTCTTTCCCGACTCCTCTCTCAAAAACTTGACAGGTCTGCTTTCAACGTAAGCGGAGAGAGATAGGGAGAGAGCAAAGGGTTGGAGGTAGCCTAGTGGTTAAGAGCATAGGGCCAGTAACCGAAAGGTTGCTGGGTTGAATCCCTGAGCCAACTATGTGACAAATCTGTTGACATGCCCTTCTGCAAGGCACTTAACCCTCTGGATAATAGCTCCTGCTAAAATGTCAAATTAAATGTAGAGATGACAGTTTGTTGGCCACAATTCCTTTCATCTTTGCCAAACATTATGGCAGCAAAATTAACTCTTCATCATCCTCTCTCATGTTTCCTGTACATCTTTATTTTGTTTTCCTCAACATGGCTTGTGCAATGCACTTCCTGAAACCATAAAAAGGAAAAGGTTGGCACTCTAAAAACATCGTTATTCCACCTCTTGCCACTATTACATTTTTGGGCCATATTGCATTGCATTGCATTGATTGCTTTTGAAGGCATTCTCTCGATATGATGTCACTCTTTCAAGACATACAGTGCCTTCAAAATGTGTTGACACCGCTTGACGTTTTGTTGTGTTACAACCAGGATTTAAAATTGATTAAAATGTTGATTTTGTTTCGCTGGCCTACACACAATATCCCATAATGTCATAATTATTAAAAAAGGAAATGCTCAAATGTCTTGGGAAATAGCAAACCTAAATAAGTTCAGGAAAAAACGTAACTTAATAAGTTGCTTGGACTCACTCTGTGTACAATACGTGTTTAACATGATTTTGAATGACTACCTTGGTAGTCATGCTTGGATTGCGTCCTACCTGACAGGTCGCTCCTACCAGGTGGCGTGGCGAGAATCTGTCTCCTCACCACGCGCTCTCACCACTGGTGTCCCCCAGGGCTCTGTTCTAGGCCCTCTCTTATTCTCGCTATACACCAAGTCACTTGGCTCTGTCATAACCTCACATGGTCTCTCCTATCATTGCTATGCAGACGACACACAATTAATCTTCTCCTTTCCCTCTTCTGATGACCAGGTGGCGAATCGCATCTCTGCATGTCTGGCAGACATATCAGTGTGGATGACGGATCACCACCTCAAGCTGAACCTCAGCAAGACGGAGCTCCTCTTCCTCCCGGGAAGGACTGCCCGTTCCATGATCTCGCCATCACGGTTGACAACTCCATTGTGTCCTCCTCCCAGAGCGCTAAGAACCTTGGCGTGATCCTGGACAACACCCTGACGTTCTCAACTAGCATCAAGGCGGTGTCCCGTTCCTGTAGGTTCATGCTCTACAACATCCGCAGAGTACGACCCTGCCTCACACAGGAAGCGGCGCAGGTCCTAATCCAGGCACTTGTCATCTCCCGTCTTGATTACTGCAACTCGCTGATGGCTGGGCTCCCTGCCTGTGCCATTAAACCCCTACAACTCATCCAGAACGCCGCAGCCCGTCTGGTGTTCAACCTTCCCAAGTTCTCTCACGTCACCCCGCTCCTCCGCTCTCTCCACTGGCTTCCAGTTGAAGCTCGCATCCGCTACAAGACCATGGTGCTTGCCTACGGAGCTGTGAGGGGAACGGCACCTCAGTACCTCCAGGCTCTGATCAGGCCCTACACCCAAACAAGGGCACTGCGTTCATCCACCTCTGGCCTGCTCGCCTCCCTACCACTGAGGAAGTACAGTTCCCGCTCAGCCCAGTCAAAACTGTTCGCTGCTCTGGCCCCCAATGGTGGAACAAACTCCCTCACGACGCCAGGACAGCGGAGTCAATCACCACCTTCCGGAGACACCTGAAACCCCACCTCTTCAAGGAATACCTAGGATAGGGTAAGTAAGGGTAAGTAATCCTTCTCACCCCCCTTGTCTCCCCCCCAAAAAAAAAAAAAAGATTTAGATGCAAGTGGCTGTTCCACTGGATGTCATAAGGTGTATGCACCAATTTGTAAGTCGCTCTGGATAAGAGCGTCTGCTAAATGACTTAAATGTAAATGTAATGTAAATGTATTAACAAACAAATACTGAAACATACAACAAATCAATGACATAATAAAATAAACAATTCTAGTGCAATTGTCATCACTGAACATATCTCATAATGATTCATAAATGTTATTCTTGTTATTCACTAGGGTTAATGTTTTAATAAGTTACATTCAATCAAATTTTGGAATTTGTGTATAGTATTTGGCAACAAGAATAAATAAAAAAAACAATCATTTCAATGGTCTTGTTATCATTGCAATAGTAACATTATTCTATCCTTTATGTCAAAAACATGGGTAGTGTTCATAATGGTAAAGTGTTCTGCAAGGTTTTCGCAAAATTCTGACACAAATTTACATTCAAAGAACAAGTGAGACAAATTCTCACCTTTCTCACAGAAAACACAGATATCATCCATCAATAGCCACATTTGGATAACACAAAATATATCCATGTAATTCTATGTAAAAAATGAAAGTGCACTTCCTTAAATTTGTTTGGTATACACTTTGTAAGGCCTTAACCATTGGTTTTTTCCCCCCAGACAATGACAGGAATAAACATGTTCCAGAAATATTCCTCTCTGTGTAACTTGGTTTTGTGAATGGAGAATTTGTCTTATATATTTATTACAACAAGATCTCAAGTAAGCCCACGCCAATCTGAGTTCTGGATAAACTGTGTGATCATTACCAAAGCTAAAATGAGTTTTCATTAGTGTAGTTAGACCACTGGTAACGGCTTTGATCACAGAAATAAACTCTGAAAGGTATTGGAAACTGTTTCAATGTTATAAATTGTTCATATGTAAGAATATTACCCCTGTTGTCAAACATCAAGAACAAAGTCAATATTCCTCTCATGCCAGCTGGGGTAGAACAATGACTTATTCCTTACAGTTATGTCTGAATTATTCCACAAAAGGGCTTTGTGGGGAAAAATTGTGCAGGAAACATTTCAGGCCATTAAAGCTTGTTGGTGAAACCTAGCCAATTTAGCAGGTGATCTTTCAGGAATATAATTAAGTTTCAGTAAAAATTGAAGACAACCCAAATTATTAAACACATTATTTGGAATGAAATACCATATTGAATCAGTGTTGATCAAACATCTTTTCAACCAGTTCATCTTGATAGTGTTATGTCTCCCTTCCGGAGACACCTGAAACCCCACCTCTTTAAGGAATACCTAGGATAGGATAAAGTAATCCTTCTCACCCCCTCCCCTCCCCTTAAAAGATTTAGATGCACTATTGTAAAGTGGCTGTTCCACTCGATGTCATAAGGTGAATGCACCAATTTGTAAGTCGCTCTGGATAAGAGCGTCTGCTAAATGACTTAAATGTAAATGTAAATGTACCTCATCTCTGTGCCCTGCAAATACAATTATCTGTAAGGTCCCTCAGTCGAGCAGTGAATTTCAAACACAGATTCAACCACAAAGACCAGGGAGGTTTTCCAATGCCTCGCAAAGAAGGGCACCTATTGGTAGATGGGTAAAAATGTGAAAAAAGCAGACATTGAATATCTCTTTGAGCATGGTGACGTTATTAACGACACTTTGGCTGGAGTATCAACGCACACAGTCATTAGGAACGATGCAGTCATTGTTCCTAATTCAGTTGCTGAAAAGGAAGGAAACTGTTCAATTACAGAGTTTAACGGCTGTGATAGGATAAAAATTAAGACGAAAAGACGAAAAATTAAGACGAATCAACAACATTGTAGTTATTCCACAATACTAACCTAATGGACAGAGTGAAAAGAAGGAATCCTCTACAGACTAACAAATATTCAAAAAAATACATCCTGTTTGAAACAAGACACTAAAGTAATACTGCAAAAAACATTCTGTCCTGAATACAAATTATTTTATTTGGGGCAAATCCAATAGAATACATCACACTCTCCACATTTTCAAGCATAGTGGTGGCTACATCGTGTTATGGGTATGCTTGTAATCGTTAAGGATTGGGAAGTTTTTCAGCATAAAAAAATTAAGAGAATGGAGTTAAGCAGAGGCAAAATCCTAGAGGGAACCCTGGTTCAGACTGCTTTGCACCAGACACTGGGAGATGAATTCACCTTTCAAGGACAATAACCTTAAGCACAAGGGCAAAGCTACACTGGAATTGCTAACCAAAAAGACAGTGAATGTTCCTGAGTGGCTGAGTTACAATTTTGACATAAATATACTTGAAAAACTATGGCAAGACCTGAAAATGGTTGTCCAGCAATGATCAACAACCAATTTGACAGAGCTTGATGAATTTTGAAAAGGAATAAAGGGGAAATTTTGCACAATCCAGTTGTGGAAAGCAATTAAATAGTCTTACCCAGAAAGACACACTCTTGTCATCGCTGCCAAGGGTGCTTCTACAAAGTATTGACTCAGGGGTGTACTTGTGTAAATTAGATATTTCTTTAAAAAAAATGTCTATACATTTTCTAAAAATTCTAAAAATCTGTTTTCACTTTCTCATTATGGGGTATTGTGTGTCGGCGGCTGAGGGAATAAAAATATTGAATCAATTTTGAATTCAGGCTGTAACAAAATGTGGATTAAGTCAAGGGACTCCCCATTCTAGGTTTACACTTTACCTCCTTATCTGTCTTGTTTCTGCTAAGGCTCTCTCCATGGCAACTCACAGTGAGCTCCAAAGGCATTGGGACAGTGGCACATTTTGTTGTCGTTAGGGCAACAGACCAGGAGAGATGTCTGCCTCCCCCATGTAGGATTCATAAATCCTATCACCAGGACTGTCGTTTGAAATCCCATTGATTTACCACAAGGCTTAATCGTCCTCCAGATGCGGCCATAAAAGACACCATTTCGTATGTCTTGAAAGAGTGACATCATATTGGGAACACTGCCTTCAAAAGCAATCAATTCAATGCAATTCTCCAAAACTATTGGGACTGTGACTGAATGGTCCTTTGAGTCCAAGTTCAAAAAGTATTGACACCGGTTGACTTTTTGTTGTGTTGCAGCCTGGATTTAAAATGGATTCAAATGTAGATTTTGTTTCGCCTGGCCTACACACAGTGTGTCAATGACCTCCCTGTCATCACGACACAGCGTTTCTCAAATGAAAAGTAAAGAAATGAGTTGTATGAATAAATCCTATTATCAGGACGGTCATTTAAAATCACATTGATTTACCACAAGGCTTAAACATTCCTCCAGATGCGTCCATAAAAGAAGCCTTATAAGTGTCTGTGTATGGCCATGTTGCACCAGTGCTACAGTAGATCACATGCTCTGAGCTAAAGATAGCAAGACTGTAACTAAATATACCGTATCTGTTTGTATGTAGGCCGTCATTGTAAACAAGAATTTGTTCTTAACTGACTTGCCTAGTTAAATAAAAGGTACAAATAAATAAAAGGACATATTTTAAATCATTTTATGGTATGGGCTGGCTGACCCCTATTAAATCAGGCCAGTGGTGTGGCTACGATCTGATCGATGTTCCTTAGACTAGGTACCATGTTGTCCTCAGGCTCAGTCTTGATCATGTGGCCGTCTTGCTTTGGCTTGTGTACTCCTGGTCTGCAAGGTGCAAGGTCTTTAGCCAGCTGCATTCCAGTGCTCCTAGGGTTACGGAGCACTGCCTCCTGCGATTTTGGCTGTGATGAGACGGATGGGACCAGTTGGCCACCTTGAGGAGCAGTTGCCCATTGCCGCTGAGCCATCCCATTCGCGCTGTGCTCTTGGGGGCTGTGACAAGGGGACTGGTCATGGTCTCCTTGACTTTAGATCTTGTGAAGGACGTGGAGGTGGCGTCCTCACGGATGTTGCAGAGTTTCTTGAGGCTGCACTTCTCTGCTGAGTGCTATCGGTCACATCTGGTGCAGCGCTCCTCCTCGTCTAGGAGTACGTAGAGTAGGGCTGGAGCTAGTCCTTAAACTTATGTCGAAGTGGCGAGGCTGGCTTTCCCCAGGGTGGACTCTGGTCGGTTCCGTGGAGAGCGTTAGTGCCCCATCTCTTCTGTGGGCAAACGCTCACGCCTCTCTCTGGTTCGCTTGTGCCCTGCCCTCACACTCTGCCTCGATTTGGAGCCAATTCGCTAGGTCTGTGAGATCCGGACACTCACCATTGAGCTGGCAAGGATGGAGAATCTGCGGAGACCATTTGGATCATCCAGGCGGACGTCAGCCGCATTCATCGTGTGGGCAATCTGCCCAAGTGCCAGGTTGTGTCGGTGGCCCCACTGCTGCCCATGGGTATGCATCGCTGCTGTGTAGGGAGCTGGATTCTTTTTGATATTTTTGTGTTTGTTTGTTGGACATATAAAGAAATACAAAATTACAAATGTAACAGGTACATCCTTTTATCCCCCTGTACCTATTGAAACACCTCCCTTCCATTAACATCAAAAGCAGCGTATATATACATAATCAAATACATGTAAAAAAAGTATATATATACATTTATATGCACATATGTACACATACAGTTGAAGTCGGATGTTTATATACACCTTAGCCAAATACATTTGAGATGGTGTTCTTCAGCTTGCAACCTTTCCCAATTTTCCTCCAAACATAACGATGGTCATTATGGCCAAAGAGGTATATTTTTGTTTCATCAGACCAGAGGACATTTCTCAAAAAATATGATCTTTGTCCCCATGTGCAGTTGCAAACCATCGTCTGGCTTTTTTTTATGGCAGTTCTGGAGCAGTGGCCTCTTCCTTGCTGAGCGGCCTTTCAGGTTATGTCGATATAGGACTCGTTTTACTGTGGATAGATACTTTTGTACCTGTTTCCTCCAGCATCTTCACAAGGTCCTTTGCTGTTGTTCTGGGATTATTTGCACTTTTCGCACCAAAGTACTTTCATCTCTAGGAGAGAACGCATCTCCTTCCTGAGAGGTATGACGGCTGCGTGGTCCCATGGTGTTTATACTTACGTACTATTGTTTGTACAGATGAATGTGGTACCTTCAGGCATTTGGAAATTGCTCCCAAGGATGAACCAGACTTGTGGAAGTCTACAATTGTTTTTCTGAGGTCTTGGCTGATTTCTTTTGATTTTCCCATGATGTCAGCAAAGAGGCATGAGTTTGAAGGTAGGCCTTGAAATACATCCACAGGTACACCTCCAATTGACTCAAATGATGTCAATTAGCCTACCAGAAGCTTCTAAAGCCATGACATCATTTTCTGAATTTTCCAAGCTGTTTAAAGGCACAGTCAACTTAGTGTATGTAGACTTCTGACCCACCGGAATTGAGATACAGTGAGTTACAAGTAAAACAAATCTGTCTGTAAACAATTGTTGGAAAAATTACTTGTGTAATGCACAAAGTAGATTTCCTTACCGACTTGCCAAAACTATAGTTTGTTAACAAGAAATTTGTGGAGTGGTTGAAAAACGAGTTTCAATGACTCCAACCGAAGTGTATGTCAACTTCCGACTTCAACTGTACATACATACATATACACAAAAATAAAATAAAAATATCACAACATACTGTCCCTTCCCTCCCACACCCTCTTTTTGTGGCCAAAATTCTTACCCTTGATCAATAGAAGGCAACTGTTCAAAAAAGGAAATTTAAAGTCATCAGTACAACCTCTCAAAGTATTTAAAAATGGTGTATAAAAAAAAAGTATATAAAAGACATGAGATCTTTCAACCAGGCTGATACAGTGGGAGGTTTGGAGGATTTGCAATTAAGCAAGATCTTCCGGCGGGCTATGAGGGAAGCAAACACTACAGCGTTTGCTTTACTTTTAGTGAGACTAGGCAACAATGACAGAACTCCAATAGCTATCAAAGGACAAGGCTGCAGGTCGATATCCAGAATTTTAGAGAGAGTATTAAAAAAGGATGGCCAATACTCAGAAAGCTTAGAACATGAATAAAACTTCATGGGTGTGGTGTGCCGAAGTGATTGAACATCTATCACGTGTAATTTGTGTCAGGGAGACATGTTGTATGTTATTCTTTGGCGTAGTGAATTCTGTGCAAGACCTTGAACTGAATTCAACTCAATCGAGCACATCGGGATGTGGAGTTAACCCTACGAAGGGCCTCCTCCCATCAGTTCAAGTTCACTACCCGTTTGTCTTGATTTTGTTTATTGGAGAGGGTTCAGGAGAAAGCATAATGTCATATAATCTAGAAATTTCTACTAGCAATGTCTTGGGAGGTAGTTGAGGAAAGGTGGGAAAATGAAAGCGAACAAAGTTGCGGGCTTAAAAATAACGAGATCATTAAAACTGGCAAACTCCCCATCTAAAAATACATCTTTGAAACATACCAAACCTCTCTCTCGCCACAAAACAAAAGCCTGTTCGAGTTTGGAGGGTAAAAATAGGTGTTTTTTTCAGATAGGGCTTAGATAGGTCTACAATGTTGACAAAATACAGTATACTTTGAAGGACACAAGGAGCACAAGTAAGAGCAGAAAGGGAGGATGATTGGCAGGAGTGTGCTTCTAATGAGCACCAGTTGGTACCTGGAGCATTACACCAGACCATAATCTTTTGAATATTGGCTTCCCGATAATAAAAAAGTACATTTAGAAGTGTCAATCCTCCATCTTGTCTCCTTCTTTTAAATATTGCTCTACGTATCCTAGGTTATTTGCCTTCCCAGATAAAATGACTGATGAGCCTATCCAACTTGGTAAACAATGATTTCGACAGAGTTCACAGGGTTAGTGATGTGTAATAGTGGATCGTCTGCGTGTAGTGACACCTTGTGTTCTTCACCAGCTCAGTGGATTCTCGTGAATGATGATCATTTTAAGGCCAAGTAAAGCGGTTCTTCTTTTATCTGCAAAAAAGAAGCGGGGACATAGGGCGACGGGTCCCGCCGGAGAGGGGAAAGTATTTTTGAATGTTGAAGGTTGGTGTGCACGCTAGCCGTAGGAGCAGAATAGAGGAGACGTATCCATGAGATGAAATTGGACCCAAAACAAAATCTTCACAAAATCTTCAATAATCCAACTCCTCCCGGTCGAAAGCCTTCTCCGCATCAAGAGAAGCAACAATGCTGGGGTCTGGAGAGACAGGCGCGAGTGTAATGCCCAAAAAGACGGCGTACATTGGAAAACAGTTGTCGCCCTTTGATGATCATCAGATATGACACCCTGAAGGCAGGGATCCAACAGGCATGCTAGAACCTTGGCTAATAGTTTAACATTGGCGTTCAAAGTGAAATGGCCTGATATCCACTACATTCCGCCGGATCTTGATCTTTCTTGGGTATAAGTGATATGTAGGCTTGAGTTAGCGTCGGGCGGAGAGAGCCATGTGATAACGAGAGTCGGTGAACATATCTGATAGTAAGGGGGAGAGTTGATCTGAGAATTTTTTTAATAAACATGAATGGGGAATCCGTCAGGGCCTTGCCACTTTGCATTTAACTTTAGACCCTTGGTTATCTCATCGAGGTGCAGAGGGTTGTCCAGAACATTACTCATGTCCATATCAATAGATGGAATATCCAAGTTGTTTAAAAAGTTGTCCATTTCCGTATGCCTAAGAGTACCAGTCTGACTGGAAATCCCAAAACGTCAAATGAAGAAAAAGGAAAAGAGAGATTGAGAGAGAGGAGCAGCATGAAAAAATAACATCTGAATAATACATTTAAAAAACTTTAGAGAAACAGAGCACAAGAATCTTTGGATAATGCCAACATAATGTTCAATGGCCATAATGTGAAGCCCACTAGGTGCTGCCACATGGCTGAGATAATGAGAAACATTCTAAAGGAACCAGTAGGCTATGAAAAGGGTCATCCCCTGTCTTGGTACATTTTTACAAACGTCCTTAGGTGGACACAATTAAATAACAGTATACAAATGGACAACTAGCATTTTGGATATATACAATTAAGCACACAAACCATGGGTCTGAACTCTTCAGGTAGTGCAACGATTTAACAAGAGTGAAATTAGAAGAGAAGAGTGATAGTTTTCGACTCCAATGTCGTAGTGGAGTCCAAGATCAAGTGAATGTGACTGAGGACCACCAGTGAGCAACATCACCAATTAAGGCCAACATAAACCACGGCAGTTCAAAATGTCCATCAATAACATTTAAAAATACAATTTCAAAAAACGTTATACATCAAGGAGAGCCCCAAATGAAAAATGCATTTATATATACACAAATATCGGTATCTAACTTGCGAATAACAGTATCCAAAATAGCATACAGGTTGCCAAACTACCATGTGGGCTATAGATTGCCATAAGTGGAACAGCGAAATCAAAGCCTTAGTCAAAATTTGAAAAAGCAAAATGCTGCGTTTTCAACAGCGATTGTCTTTGATTAAGAAACTAAATGAGATCAAATTGAAGTTTAAAGTACAGTGAGACAGCATACTATGTCACTGTCAACAACAAATGAGTTATGTGCCGCCTCAAACATACCTACTCTAGCCGGCAAATGTTAGCATAGGATTATTTCACGAGAAACGGGTCGATAGATAGCCATAGATGTATGTAGCTGCACGGTCACTGGGACTAGCTTTACTCACAAACAACAGGCAGGTGAGCAATCGATTGTATTTGAAATATCGCGAAAGGCCTGTTGGGTCTGGATGTTTTTATTTCACCGACATATTTGCCATGTGTTCCCGATTGTAGGCTATGCCTCGTTATTGGGCTACAATCCACAGCGAGGCTATATATATATATATATTTTTTAATCTATTGATCCTATGCTGCTAAATTATAGGCATTTTCATGGTGTAGTAGGCTATTCTGAATGATTTAATTTATTTCTGAACAGACAGCAGTAAGTCTATAACTTTGGCAAATGTATTCCAATTCATCAGGGGTGCCGCAGTTCCTTCAGAACCCTTTGCACGGCTATGGTTCTTTAAGGAAATACATGATGGTCAACGCTGGAGAGATGAGAGCTGCAGGCTCATGTCTACCAGAGCAGACAGGGAGAAAGAACATAGAAAGTGAATCTCATTCTAGTAATGTGAGATATACTGGCGCAATTCTCACAAAGCCATGGCCACGCGTTGGTCTCAAACATAGGTTACAATGTTGCGCAAATCAGAAACCCGGGCCAGGGCTGAAAATCTACTTTTCCACATTTTTTTTGTTGGGGGCAGGATAATTTATTAGCAACTCGAATTAAAAATTATTTTCTTGTCATGAGAGGTACCGGATCCAACAAAACAGTCCAAAACGGAGAAGTGCCAGAACCTGTTCTGCTCAAATGAAACACAAACTCTGTTCCTTGCCTCAGACTGCACAGGCTGTTCTCTCACCAAGCGATCATATTTTCACCCATCAGACTATTCTCAATTTAATCTCGTCATTACGAATATATTAAATTCGTTTTGATTTAGAATAGTCCGCTATCAAATAGGCAAGAACAGGAATCAAGACTAAAAATACATGTCCTCCATATACACTGGAATAGTGAATGGAAGCCACTTTTCCGCAGGAACATTTTTCACTCATGTTGGGTAGGCTACTCCGGTTCTGGTCACTTCGCTGCACCACAGGTGATATACCACTCAAACTCTGAATGCCATGGGCTGTCCAACTGTGTTCCTGCTGCTACCAAGTGCTTAATTTGGGAAACCAAGTGAAATCTGTTTGGGAACATCAATAGAAACATATTTAATGAAACTGTTGACATCTCTCTGAAAGGGCAACCAGTGAAGAACAAACACCATTGTAAATACAACCCATATTTACTTTTGTACATAATGATAACACTGGACATAGCTATAATATGACATTTTAAATGTGCCTATTCCTTTGAAACTTGTGAGTTTGATGTTTACTGTAAAAATGTTATTGTTTATTTCACTTTTGTTTATTATCTATTTCGCTTGCTTTGGCAATGTTACCATATGTTCCCCAAGTCAATAAAGCCCATTTGAATTGAGTTGAAAGCAATGAAGGAGAGAGGGGAGTAGATGGAAACTCATGGTGGTGAGGTATTCTTTAATTAAAGGTAATGTGTCAGTCGATTAATGATGACATTTAAAAAAAATACCCCATTACTAGGCTATTCGAAATCTAAAACAAATTTACTATAAATGTAGGCTAAATCTGTCAATTTTGGATTTAGGCTAGGTGGTCACCAAGATATCTTGAATCAGTATTTTTTTCTGCTGTGTGTAATATGTGGCTGTCTATGTATTGTATAATGGCACAATCATTATTTTAATTCTGGGTTTTTGTCAGGAAAGCTGCAGAAGGACGAGTAGGCTACAATTCCCCATCGTTCATCAGAGCAATTTTGACGGCCAGCTCGCGAAAAAGTTTGAGAGGGTTTATCTAATGTTCCTTTGTTAGATTTGAGCTCATCTTGCTCTGGCTGGCATTAGTTGTTGATCTTGTTGTTGTTGTTGAGGTGCATTTCGCGATGGCGCACCGGTCTGGGTGGACTCTGGTACTGGACCAGGCCGATGTTTTTATTGGGTTTTATTTACTGCAGTGTCTATTAAATTGTCCAAACGCACGGCCCCTTTCCCACTCTGTAGCTGCTGTAGAATTGTAGAATTGTCACAAATGCCTTAGAATATATAATTCCCAAACATTCTAAGAATTTATGAAAACGTGAAAAAGACCATATTTAAGCTCTCGCTTGTCAGAAAATGTTTTTCAAAGTATCGTATTCTTCCTGGGGGTGTATATGAACAGATTTGAATAACGTTTCATGCCGCTAAAATGCTGTCAGTTCCGCTTTAAATATTGACGTCACAAATGTGTTATTTGTACAGTTCTTTATTACAAATGTTGTTATTTGTTTCATTTGACTGTGTAAAACCCAGCAGCACTAGTTGTTTCTCTGAGAGGGAGGTGTCCACAGTATATAGCATTTTGCAAAAAAAAAAACATGATTATTTGTCTCTCTAAAATTAAACCATCAAGTGATACAGTACATGTCTGTCATTGAACAACCCCGTGCCACGTTTAGAAAGTGAAAAGCGCACCCATCTCTGATGCATTTTAGCATTTCAATGTTTAACTTCATCAAAAGTATGACCCGTACAATATATATAGGGCATATTGGATGCCCATGTCTGTATGTGATCCACCAGGTATCAAACCAGGGAGCGTGACTCTATGGACTGCATTGGTCCATTGAGCTGAGGCCTAGGCATTAGCTTTGGTAGCCAACACAAATCTATAGCGAAGTTATACATCATGCAAGCATGTTTCACCAAACCACCTCCTCCTCACGTACATCTTCACGAAGCTATTGGAGGAGACTGACCAATCAGTGGCTACTCTATAGCTGAAGGTGGAGTTTTACCTCGCATCGACTTATAGATGACCTGGAGCCAGTGGGTCTGGCGACGAATATGTAGCCAGCCAACTAGAGCATACAGGTCGCAGTGGTGGGTGGTATAAGGGGTTTTGGAAACAAAACAGATGGCACTGTGGTAGACTGCATCCAGTTTGCTGAGTAGAGTATTGGAAGCTATTTTGTAAATGACATCGCCGAATTCGAGGATCGGTAGGATAGTCAGTTTTACGAGGGTATGTTTGGCGGCATGAGTGAAGGAGGCTTTGTTGCGAAACAGGAAGCCGATTCTAGATTTCATTTTGGATTGGAGATGTTTAATATGAGTCTGGAAGGAGAGTTTATAGTCTAGCCAGACACCTAAGTATTTGTAGTTTTTCATATTCTAAGTTAGAACCGTCTAGAGCAGTGATGCTAGTCGGGCAGGCGGGTGTGGGCAATGAACGGTTGAAAAGCGTGCATTTGTTTTTTACTAGCGTTTAAAAGCAGTTGGAGACCACGGAAGGAGTGTTGTATGGTATTGAAGCTGGTTTGGAGGTTAGTTAACACAGTGTCCAAGGAAGGGCCAGATGTATACAGAATGGTGTCATCTGTGTAGAGGTGGATCAGGGAATAACCCGCAGCAAGATGTATTGTATTGTTGATGTATACAGAGAAAAGAGTCCGTCCGAGAATTGAACCCTGCGGTACCCCCATAGACTGCCAGAGGTCCGGACAACAGGCCCTCAGATTTCACACACAACTCTGTCTGAGAAGTAGGAAATTACTTTTAAAGTGAGGAAATTACTTTTAAAGAATGACCAGGCATCCTCGACTGACAGGATGAGGTCAATATCCTTCCAGGATACCCAGGCCAGGTTGATTAGAAAGGCCTGCTCACAAAAGTGTTTTAGGGAGCGTTTGACAGTGATGAGGGGTGGTCGTTTGACCGCAGACCCATAGGGGATGCAGGCGATGAGGCTGAGTGTGATCGCTGAGATCCTGATTGAAAACAGCAGAGAGGTGTATTTGGAGGACAAGTTGATCAGGATAATATCGATGAGCATGTTTACGGATTTAGGGTTGTACCTGGTGGGTTCCTTGATAATTTGTGTGAGATTGAAGGCATCTAGCTTAGATTGTAGGACTGCCGGGGTGTTAAGCATATCCCAGTTTAGGTCACCAAACAAAACGAATTCTGAAGATAGATTTGGGGCAATCAATTCACATATGGTGTCCAGGGCACAGCTAGGACCTGAGGGGGGTCTATAACAGTGAGAGACTTATTTCTAGAGAGATTCGTTTTTAAAATTAGACGCTCGAACTGTTTGGACATGGACCTGGAAAGTATGACAGAACTTTGTAGGCTATCTCTGGAGTAGATTGCAACACCTCCCCCTTTGGCAGTTCTATCTTGACAGAAAATGTTGTAGTTTGGTATGGAATTCTCTGAATTTTTGGTAACCTTCCTAAGCCATGATTCAGACACGGCAAGGCCATCAGGGTTGGCGTGGTGTGCTAAAGCAGTGAGTAAAACAAACTTGGGGAGGAGGCTTCTGATGTTAACATGCATGAAACCAAGGATTTTTCAACAAATGAGAGTGCCTGGGGACACGCAGGGCCTGGGTTAACCTCCACATCACCCGAGGAACAGAGGAGGAGTAGGATGAGGGTACGGCTAAAGGCTATCAAAACTGGTCGTCTAGTGCGTTGGGGACAGAGAATAAAAGGAGCAGATTTCTGGGCGTGGTAGCATAGGTTTAGGGCATAATGTACAGACAGGGGTATGGTGAGGTGCGGGTACAAGGGAGGTAAGCCCAGGCACTGAGTGATGATAAGAGAGGTTGCATCTCCGGACCCGCTAGTTATGCTGGGTGAAGTCACCGCAATCAGCTAAGACATTAACACAATAGCTATAAACATAGCAAGCTAGCTATCTTTTTAAGTTAACCACATCACCATGTGAAATAATCAGATTTATAATGAAGAAAACATGCCCTGCAAATATTGAGTGTAAAAAACATTATGCCAGTTTGATATGCTGCTTGTGTATTCATTCCCATATCTGCTACAAATAGAACGTTATCCTGTTTTGGTCACGCAGAAAACGCACATGGCTAGCTAGTTGGGTACAGCAGGTTCTACCATTTTTGATAGCCTGTAATCATTAGTTATTACTTCTAAGTAAAATACATTTTTGGGTCGATTCTTGTTGTTTGGTTTACTGTTTCAATTATTGTTGAGATTATATTTGGTATCCTACCGATCCGTTACTTTGGCGATGTCATTTACAAAATAGCCTCCAACACTCTACTCAGCAAATTGGATGAAGTCTATCACATTGCCATCCATTTTGTCTCCAAAGCCCCATATACTACCCACCACTGCGACCTGTATGCTCTCGGTGGCTGGCCCTCGCTTCATATATGTCGCCAAACCCACTGCCTCCAGGTCATCTATAAGGCATTGCTAGGTAAAGCCCCGCCTGTATGTTTGTTTATTCCATGTGTAACTCTGTGTTGTTGTTTGTGTCGCACTGCTTTGCTTTATCTTGGCCAGGTCACAGTTGTAAATGAGAACTTGTTCTCAACTAACCTACCTGTTTAAATAAAGGTGAAATAAATGTAAAAAACTAAAAGCGCTGTAAAGTACAATGTCTCCAAACTCTGTTCTGACCAAAATAGCAGTCACACGAACTGCCACCAAAAGGTCAACCAAATTTGCAGTGTAGAGTTTGTAACATAAATGCCATTAATGTACCAGAGATGGTAAGTTTAAGAATTTACTAAATGCATGTCAGCTCAGCCAACCATCTGAGGGACCAGTTAGCAACAGCCCAGGAATCGGTACCAGCCCACGGACCAGAGGTTGAGAAACACTAAACTGTAGCTTACTAAACTCAGCATAGAAAAAAAGTCCTCTCACTGTCAACTGCATTTATTTTCAGCAAACCTAACATGTATAAAACAACTCATCCAGAACGCCGCAGCCCGTCTGGTGTTCAACCTTCCCAAGTTCTCTCACGTCACCCCGCTCCTCCGCTCTCTCCACTGGCTTCCAGTTGAAGCTCGCATCCGCTACAAGACCATGGTGCTTGCCTACGGAGCTGTGAGGGGAACGGCACCTCAGTACCTCCAGGCTCTGATCAGGCCCTACACCCAAACAAGGGCACTGCGTTCATCCACCTCTGGCCTGCTCGCCTCCCTACCACTGAGGAAGTACAGTTCCCGCTCAGCCCAGTCAAAACTGTTCGCTGCTCTGGCTCCCCAATGGTGGAACACACTCCCTCACGACGCCAGGACAGCGGAGTCAATCACCACCTTCCGGAGACACCTGAAACCCCACATCTTTAAGGAATACCTAGGATAGGATAAAGTAATCCTTCTCACCCCCCCCCCCTTAAAAGATTTAGATGCACTATTGTAAAGTGGCTGTTCCACTGGATGTCATAAGGTGAATGCACCAATTTGTAAGTCGCTCTGGATAAGAGCGTCTGCTAAATGACTTAAATGTAAATGTAATGTAAATATTTGTATGAACATAGGATTCAACAACTGAGACATAAACTGAACAAGTTCCGCAGACATGTGACTAACAGAAATGTAATAATATATGCCATTTAGCAGACGCTTTTATCCAAAGCGACTTACAGTCATGTGTGCATACATTCTACGTATGGGTGGTCGTATGGGTGGTCCCGGGAATCGAACCCACTACTCTGGCGTTACAAGCGCCATGCTCTACCAACTGAGCTACAGAAGGACCACGTAATAATGTGTCCTTGAACAAATAATGTGTCCTCCTCATGGACTGCACCAGATTTGCTTGTTCTTGCTGTGAGATGCTACCCCAGTCTTCCACCAAGGCACCTGCACTGCAAGCAAGTTCCCGGACATTTCTGGGGGGAATGGCCCTAGCCTTCACCCGGACATTTCTGGGGGGAATGGCCCTAGCCCTCACCCTCCGATCGAACAGGTCCCAATCGTGCACAATGGGATTGAGATCCAGGCTCTTCGCTGGCCATGGCAGAACACTGACAGTCCTGTCTTGCAGGAAATCACGCACAGAACGAGCAGTATGTCTGGTGGCATTGTCATGCTGGAGGGTCATGTCAGGATGAGCCTGCAGGAAGGGTACCACATGAGGGCGGAGGATGTCGTCCCTGTAACGCACAGCATTGAGATTGCCTGCAATGACAACAAGCCCAGTCCGACACACCTCCCCAGACCATGATAGACCCTCCACCTCCAAATCGATCCCGCTCCAGAGTACAGGCCTCGGTGTAACGCTCATTCCTTCGACTATATACGCGAATCCGACCATCACCCATGGTGAGACAAAACCTTGACCCGTCAGTGAAGAGCACTTTTTGCCGGTCCTGTCTGGTCCAGCGACGGTGGGTTTGTGCCCATAGGCAACGTAGTTGCCGGTGATGTCTGGTGAGGACCTGCCTTACAACAGGCCTACAAGTCCTCAGTCCAGCCTCTCTCAGCCTATTGCGGATAGTCTGAGCACTGATGGAGGGATTGTTTGTTCCTGGTGTAACTCAGGCCGTCCTGTACCTGTCCCGCAAGTGTGATGTTCAGATGTACTGATCCTGTGCAGGTGTTGTTACACGTGGTCTGCCACTGTGAGGATGTTCAGCTGTCCGTCCCGTCTCCCTGTAGCTCTGTCTTAGGCGTCTCACAGTACGGACATTGCAATTTATTGCCCTGGCCACATCTGCAGTCCCCATGCCTCCTTGTAGCATGCCTAAGGCACATTCATGCAGATGAGCAGGGACCCTGGGCATTTTTCTTTTGGTGTTTTTCAGAGTCCGTGGAAAGGCCTCTTTAGTGTCCCTAAGTTTTTATAATTGTGACCTTAATTGCCTACCGTCTGTAACCTGTTAGTGTCTTAATGACTGTTCCACAGGTGCATGTTCATTAATTGTTTATGGTTCATTGAACAAGCATGGGAAACAGTGATTAAACACTTTACAATGAATATCTGTTAATTTATTTGGATTTTTATGAATTATCATTGAAAGACAGGGTCCTGAAAAAGGGAAGTCTCTTTTTTTGCTGAGTTTACAATCAATGGCTACTAGAAGACAGAAAAACGTGTAGCCTATATTTTAAGTGTTTTGTCTAATTGTTAAACTGAGCAGAATTATTATATTGTTTTTTTTTTTACCTTGGCCTAATAAAATTAAACAATTAGAAGTGCATCATTATACCATATGACATAAAATGTAGGGTATTGTGTCTATTTCTATCTATTCAAATGTAGCTAGTGTATTATAGCCTAAAAAATATGTAGAAGATTTATTCAATTGAAACGGCGGCCTTCACCCAGTCACATAATGTTCTGAAACGATTTGCACAATAGAAACGCGGCCCGGGAGTTTAAATCAATCCTGAAAAGCACATTTGCACAGTCTCGCTTGCCTTTGCATGTATCAAGAAGTCCATCCCATCTCAGAGCTATTAGCATTCCTATGATCTGGAGAAAGTAAAACCGAGAGACACATAGTTGCTTTTCTTTAGTCGCAGTAGATGATGGATACAGGAACCGGTGTCGAGATGTCGAACTCGCTGGAGCGGAGTGATCACACTGCATTCGTGGAAGGGGGCTTTCTTTATGTGTGGGGAGGCTGTAAGGTAAGGCTATATGGGGCAAAGTATTTATTTATTCTTTAAGCCGCATTTGAGCAAAACGCTATAGGCATCACATTTAATATGTTCAGATACCTTTTGAGTTGAGAAACTCGGCTTTGTTTTCACATAACTAATTCATAGACGTAATCACCTTCAGCTCCTATCGACGATATCTTACAGCCGTGGAAGTTTTTTTGAGCTTCCAAATCTCGTTTATTAAATTTCAGGAAACAAAATGAACTTGTCTTTCATACCGACAGCGAGAAATAATAATACACAATGTGAAATTACTACACACCTTTTATAGGGTTAGGGTTCCCACACGGTCATATTACAGCGCTTGTTCACAGAAAACAAACGCGTCTCCGGACACCTGTGTGTAAGAAAGACAGACGCCACAAACTTGTCACTGAAAACTACAATCTGCTGCAACTGTAAAACTGGTTAAAATAATGTATGTTTAAAAAATAACAATAATGAAAGTTGAGGGCTTTATGTTGCTAGAGCCGTACCGCAATTGAGACCCTATTTATGAGATTGAGTATTTGGTTGTTTTAGCTGCCAAAGCCAATTTACTTCTACGATAAGGTGGAATGTTGGGCTTTCTTTTCCGTTTTTATTAATGTTACCACTATCGAAACTTTTAGTAGGTTTAGCCTATTGTGTGAATTGCTACAATGTTTCAATAGAGTGTTGCACTATCTTATTGACGGTAGATGTTTGTTTTTTGATGTTCCATGACAGTCAGTCTCCGGAACAGAAACACTGTTACCCAGTGATGAGATTTGGCTGTGCGATTTGGAGAGTGGAATATGGTAAGAGTCTCATAATAACAATCTTAATGTCTGTTTCCTGTTGGATTCAAGCTCTTTAGTCATTGTTAATTTCAATTATTCTCAAATTAAATGATTCACCTGCCCGCTGCTGTTGACACTTCTTTGTCATTCATTGTTTATTGCTCGTTAATATCTTCACTTACTTGACCAAGGTTGCAGTGCCGTAGCATGTACATAAAGGATATCACTCTTCCCTATTTCGTTTTTTGTGTTTGTGATAAAGCCACCTGTCCCAACACACACTACCCACAGACATGCACACTACGGAGCTTTAATTTGCGTGTGTGTGTGTGTGTGTCAGGGAGCGGAGGGGGATGGAGGGAGAAATCCCCCCGGCCTTATCAGGTGCCTGCGGTTCTTATCACAACGGCACTCTCTACGTGTTTGGAGGGTGTGACCCAAATGGACACACCAACCAGGTAAGAATCACCCCCCTTTTCTCTCTTACCGCCCCACCCCAAGACAGCAATTATCCACCCGATGACCTAGGATCAGGTCACCCTAAACCTTACCGTTTGCTTCTGAGTCAAAACAGTTTCCGCATACATTTTGTGATATCTTTGTTTGTTTTGGTGTCTGTCTGTTTTTTTTTTCCAGCTGTTCATGCATGTGTAAAGTTCTGGAGCCTAAAGTCTGCGCTTCTTTGTCTGCGATTGGTCAACAGTAGCAATTCTTCAATGAAGTGTTTGTTGTCATTCAACAACAGGCGACTCGTTTTCATGCACATTTTTTCACTCGAGAAATACTGCACCAAACATTTTAATGTAAAATTGCGTGACTATGACCATCCCAGCAAAAATGTCAAAATGAATTACAAAATGTTATTAATTCAGACTATTTTTGAAGAAGTGTACTTTTGCTACAGTGTCTCAAGAGGGGCAAAGAGCAGTAATTACTGCTTTTTCCCCCTTGTTTTCCAAGCGAATGTATTTTAAGGGAGTATACGAGCACAGACATTCACTTCTCTTAGCTAAGTTCGGCAAGGAGCAAACCAAACCTATGTATGCGCCTTTATCCAGCTGTGTCCTTTTCCCCCCTTGGAGGTACAAAGTGTTAAAGAGTGAAACTGACCTCCGATCAGATTGTGTGATTGATAGGGGCCTATTAAGAGAACCAAGAAATGCCAAAAGCTGTCGGACGTGTTTTGCTTTGCTCATGGCCACGTAGCATTGTTATGAAAACTATCCGTGGGCTGTAACCTGATATCAGAGAAGTGCAGACAGAGAAAAAGACAGGAATGCATTAGTGCCATTCCTAGGAACTGTGTTCATGAGAATGTGGCTGCTTGTCGATTGGAAGTGAATTGGAAGCTGACTTTGTGAAAAGGGGAGTTCGAAATGTTCTTTGGTAGACTATTACCTCCGGGCAAGGAAACAAACCTTTCGTGGTAGTTGTTAGTACACTGCTAATAATTTGATAACCATAAGCAGTATGGTAGTAGCTCCACCTTGCTCTCTGATCGGGCTAAGTCAAATCAAATCAAACTTTATTTATCACATGCACCGAATACAACAGATTTAGACCTTGCTTACAAGAAATGCTTGCTTACAAGCCCTTAACCAACAATTCTTTAAGAAGTTTTAAGGGGAAAAAAGTGTTAAGCAGAAAATAGAAAATAAAAGTAACAAATAATTAAACAGCAACAGTAAAATAAGAAGCGAGGCTATATACAGGGGGTACTGGTACAGAGTCAACGTGTGGGGGGGCACCAATTAGTCGAGGTAATTGAGGTAATATGTACATATAGGTAGAGTTAAAGTGACTATGCATAGATTATAAACTGAGCGTAGCAGCAGCGTAAAAGAGGGGTCTGGAGTCTTTGACAATTTTTAGGGCCTTCCTCTGACACCGCCTGGTATAGAGGTCCTGGATGGCAAGAAGCTTGGGCCCAGTGATGTACTGGGCCGTACGCACTACCCTCTGTAGTGCCTTGCGGTCGGAGGCCGAGCAGTTGCCATACCAGGCGGCGACGCAACCAGTAAGGATGTTCTCGATGGAGCAGCTGTAGAACCTTTTGAGGATCTGAGGACCCATGCCAAATCTTTTCAGTCTCCTGAGGGGGAATAGGCTTTGTCGTGCCCTCTTCACAATTGTCTTAGTGTGTTTGGACCATGATCGTTTTTTGGTGATGTGGGCACCAAGGACCTTGACGCTCTCAACCTGTTCCACTACAACCCCGTCGATGAGAATGGGGGCGTGCTCGGGCCTCCTTTTCCTGTAGTTCATAATCATCTCCTTTGTCCTGATCACGTTGAGGGAGAGGTTGTTGTCCTTGCCCCACACGGTCAGGTCTCTGACCTCCTCCCTATAGGCTGCCTCATCGTTGTCTGTGATTTTTTTTGCACTGTTGCACTGTTGTGTTATCGGCAAACTTGATGATGGTGTTGGAGTTGTGCCTGGCCTTGCAGTCATGAGTGAACAGGGAGTACAGGAAGGTACTGAGCACGCACCCCTGAGGGGCCCCTGTGTTGAGGATCAGCATGGCGGATGTGTTGTTCCCTACCCTTACCACCTGGGGGCGTCCTGTCAGGAATTCCAGCATCCAGTTGCAGAGGGAGATGTTTATTCCCAGGGTCCTTTGCTTAGTGATGAGATTTGAGGGCACTATGGTGTTGAACGCTGAGCTGTAGTCAATTATTAGCATTCTCACATAGGTGTTCCTTTTGTCCAGGTGGGAAAGGGTAGTGTTGAGTGCAATAGAGATTGCATCATCTGTAGATCTGTTGGGGTGGTATGCAAATTGGAGTGGGTCTAGGGTTTCTGGGATAATGGTGTTGATGTGAGCCATGACCAGCCTTTCAAAGCACTTCGTGGCTACAGATGTGAGCGATATGGGTCGGTAGTCATTTAGGCAGGTTACCTTAGTGTTCTTGGGCACAGGGACTATAGTGGTCTGCTTGAAACATGTTGGTATTACAGACTCCGTCAGGGACTGGTTGAAAATGTCAGTGAAAATGCTTGCCAGTTGGTCATGCTTGAAGTACACGTCCTGCTAATTCGTCTGGCCCTGCGGCCTTGTGAAGTGTAATTCAAGCCATACGATTCAATGTACTTTGTCTATTTACATGGAAATTCATTTTGTGAAGTCTGCAAACAAATACACAAAAACAATCCACTATAATACAGGTAATGCAGAAAAAATGGATAGTTAATGCACACATATTCACAGTTGCTGTGTCCTACTGTCGGACCATGTATTGGACCTACATCTGTCCTATGTCCCACTGTTCAGCAGCCTGATGGCCATCGGAATGAAACTTGACCTGCTCCTATTCTTGCTGAACAGTGATACTTTAGAGTATATCTCCTTCTGGAGGGCAGCAGCTCAAATCATTGGGCAAGGTTGTGTGTGGGGTCCTCTATGGATCGTTTGGCCTTTTCCATTGCCCGTCTATCAAAGATTCCCTGAAGACCCTGGGTGTTGACATGCAGTTCAAATCCAATTTTATTTGTCACATGCGCTGAATACAACCGAACCGTTGTGGACTTTACTGTGAAATGCTTACTTACCTTTCCCAACAATGCAAATTTAAAATGCAACAAATTTAAGGAAATGGTCAAACAAATTACAATGAGGCTAGAGTCCAGTGAGTCAGCATAGAGCCAGCGCAAAAAAATATAGGGGGTCAATGCAAATACTCCGGGTAGCCATTTGATTAACTGTTCAGCAGTCTTATATCTTGGGGGTAGAAGCTGTTCAGGAGCGTTTTGGTCCCATACTTGGCACTCCGGTACCGCTTACCGTGCGGTAGCGGAGAGAAAAGTCTATGACTTGGGTGGCTGGAGTCTTTTTTTAATTTTTTTTAAGGCCTTTCTCTGACACCGCCTGGTACAGAGGTCCTGGATGGCAGTGAGCTCAGCTCCAGTGATTTCCTGGGTTGTTTGCACTACCCTCTGTAGTGCCTTGCGGTCAGATGCCAAGCAGTTGTCATACCAGGCAGTGACGTAGTCAGTCAAGATGCTCTCAATGGTGCAGCTGAATAACTTTTTGAGGATCTGTGGGTCCATGCCAAATTTTTTTTCAGCCTCCTGAGGGGGAAGAAGTGTTGTCGTGCCATCTTCATGACTGGGTTAGTGTTTGGGCCATGATAGGTCCTTAGTAATGTGGACACCGATGAACTTGAACCTCTCGACCCGCTCCACTACAGCCCCGTTGATGTGAATGGGGGGGCGTGCTCGTCCTTCTGTTTCCTGTGTTCAAAGACCAGCTCCTTTGTCTTGCTGAAGTTGAGGGGAGAGGCTGTTGACCTGGCACCACACCACACACTCTCATTGTCGTTGGTGTTCAGGACTACCACCGTCATGTCATCAGCAAACTTGATGATGGTGTTGGAGTCGTGTGCGGCCACACAGTCGTGGGTGAACGGAGAGTACAGGATGGAACTAAGCACAAAGTTGTCTTGGTCTGCATAGGAGGTGCAGATGTTGTTGGATTTAAAAAAATAGTGAGGTTGTTATAGCAACATTCATAAACCCTGTTTACTTCTGTTTGGGAATGCATTGTGTAATCTGAGGAGTCCACAAGGGTGGCGTCGTCGGGTGTATTTCGCTGCCAAGCAGTCTCTGTCTGAACCTTTCATGTCATTGGTGGACATGGAGAATAGCACTGGAGAGATTAATTTCCCCCTTGAACCAGTAGATGTACACAGAGGAAGGGATGTTGTGTTGTTGAACTTGGCATACTGCCCCCTGTTCAGCAGGAAGTCCAGCACCCACAAGATAATGCTGGGGTCTACCTGCAGGTGTTAGAGTTTTACACAGAGAAGGTGAGGCTGCATGCAGTCAAAAAGCAGAAGAGAATTCCAGAAAAAGGATGCACACACAAGAGACAGTGGAAATCCGGTGGGACCATTCTACCCAATGAGAGGGCAGATACGCATGTGAACAACAGGCACAACTAAGTAGTTTTTCTCAGTCGCCGGAATGCCACGTGCATCCACCTATATCAGTACATTTGTAAAAGCCTAAACTGCGATACAGTGGAATTGGCCTGAGACCCAAGTAATACATTTGGGCCCGATAACTCACACCGGTATCGGCCCGGAGCTCAATCCCTTCCTCCTAGCCATAAGTAATACTGCCTAAGGCGGCCCAGACTCTGACTCTCAGCCGAGTGCCCCGACTCTCAACCGGAATCGGCCCAGATCCACTGGGCTAGCTGGGGCAAAGAGCGATTCGCATTTCTTGCTAGCTAACCAAATGACACGTGCATCTCTAGTTGTGTAGCTACCGAAAAAAATGATACAAGAGCACATTTTTAATTACAATGACGGCCTACCAAAAGGCTGGGATTGCAAATAAAATCTAGGACAAAACACACATCATGACGAGACGCCACAACACTATATAGAGACCTAAGACAACAACATAGCATGGCAGCAACACAACATGACAACAACATGGTAGCAACAAAACGTGGTACAAACATTTATTGGGCACAGACAACAGCACAAAGGGCAAGAAGGTAGAGGCAACAGTACATGACGCTAAGCAGCCATAACTGTCAGTCAGAGTGTCCACGATTGAGTCTTTGAATAAAGAAACATGATAGTAATATTTTTTGGGACTAAAAAGAAATGTATTGGTGAATTATATTGAGCTGCATCCATCTTTTCTGCCTACAATGCCTTAGTGTACATCATGGAATGTTGAGTCAAATAGAAATAGCCTTCTTTAAAAAAAAATATGTTTTTAAAGTTGGTTTTGTAGCATAAACTGGGAATTTGATATTTTGGAGTGATATGATGGTCTGTTTTCATATCTGCAAAGTACTTCAAACATTGTAAGTTCCACTTTAAGGAGAGTGCAAAAGATGTCTGCCAGTTCATCTGCGCATTCCTTTGGTAGCCGTCCCTTGGTTTCCACTCTCTTTTTGTAGTTGTCTTTAGCCTGAGCTATTTGTTGTTTTAATGGTCCCTTGCAGTTTTCACTTCCTTTTGGTTGCCAGCAGAAAGGGATGTCTGTTTCAGCTCTGCACTAATCCACGGCTTGTTATTTGGATAGCATTTCACCATCTTTGTGGGGATTAACCTGCCCTCACAGAAATGGCTGTATGCAAGTCTCTGCTGATACTGATAATGTCCCCATTTGTACAGGGAAAAACATCCTTGCAGGCTATTTATGTTGACCCTCCCACTCACTTGTAAAGTGCATAGTCACTTTACATATTACCTTTATTCCCACACATTGACTCGGTACCGGTACCCCCTGTATATAGCCTCGTTATTGTTATGTAATTTGTTACTTTTGATTAGATTTTTTTTTTAAACTTGAGTTTATTCAGTCAATATTTTCTGAACTCTATATCTTGAACTGCATCGTTAGTTAAGGGCTTGTAAGTAAGCATTTCGCGGTCAAGTCTACACCTGTTGTATTCGGCGCATGTGACAAATACAATCTGTTTGATCTGTCGTTTCATCTGACCATATCTGAACTGCCTTTTCCAATACTTTTCCTGCTCTTGTTTGTATTTTAGTAGTACCGGAGGCATCTGCAGTCACTTGTATGCCCTGTTAATATTACCATAACACAAGTCTAATTTCATATCTCCCCTTGTGCTACAAGTAACACATTGTTCATAGTTTTCATAGGTCAGTGTGACGTGAGCAAGAGTTAAAATCTCCAGGAGACAAATTGGTCGGTGATGTTAGCAGCAATTGTAGTAGTATGCTGTGGCTGGTACATAAACAGTTGGGATAAACACTGAAATGGCGCAATGAGATGCCTAACATTTCAACGTCTTTTGCTCTTGATATTTATGGAAGAACACCAGCGTTCGTTTATGTAGAAACACACCCCCTCTTCCGGCGATGCCAGGTCGCGCTCTGCGTGAATGGGACCATAAAATCCATTCCATTTCAGCACATTAGAAATCTCATCAGCTAACTAAGTCTCTGTAAAACCGAGTGAAAGCATCTCTATATTCACTCAGAAAGCAGGCATTGGCATTGAGATCATTAAGGATCAAAATTGACACACACACACAGCTGTCCTACTATACTTGACTTTTTGGGGGCCAACAATTGATTCCCATTCAAAGCTCTATTTTCCCTAACTCCTAAACCTTACCCCAAACTAAACCACTAACCCTAAACCTAAAATGGCCTTTTTACAAGTGGGGACCAGCAAAATGTGCTCAATTCTCTGAATTTTTGTTGGTTTCTTGTGAGGACTTTGGTACTCCACAAGTATAGTAAAATAGGGCTACATTGCTTACACCCTAAATGCAATCCTCTTGCATCTACAGAAGTGCCTAGTAGGTTGGGGTTGTTTCTGGACAGAGCCTATACCTTTTATGTCTTTGATACATTATGGAGCAACAGTCCACTGCTTGTGTTTAAAATGAGAGCGTAATGTTCCTGTGTTGCTCTGTCTGCAGCTGTACAGTGTTGACCTGCTGGAAGGATGCTACACCTGGAGGAAAGTGACAGACGCTGGGGGAAACACCCCCTCACCCAGAGACAAACAGTCCTGTTGGGTAAACCGAAACAGGTACACACGCACATCATGTTTTACTATGCTTGTGGGGACCTAAAATAGATTTCCATTCAAAATGTAACTCCTTACCCTAAACCTCTAACCCTAATTATAACCCTAACTCCTAAGCTTAAAATAGTATTTTTACTTGTGGGAAATGTACCCACGAGGGAGAATTTTCCTTGTAATACTATCGTTGTGGGGACTTTGGGGGATTTCCGGTACTCACAAGGATGGTAACACACACACACACACACACACACACACACACACACACACACACACACACACACACCAAGACCAACATGGCTACAGAACTTTGTCAGCGTGCTGTCTCTGCAAGCACTAAAGTAATGTACACACGCACACATTTTTTTTAACTTTTCCTTCTTCTTCTTCTTATTATTATTACTTTTAAGAATTTTATGGAATTTTCATCACATGACATCTAGTGGCCTTTTTGGGTACTTCAGATAATTAGAGGTGTCTAAATTTCTCTGGACATCTTTTTGGCCTTACCTGTCTCACTATTGTTCGTGGATATATATAGATATAGATATAGATATATAATATTTAAAATTAGATGATCGTTAAATAAAAAATAGAATGACAAAGCTGTAAAACATTATCCTCACTACAACCCATCAACTTAGTGAATACCATTGGTGTTTAATATGACGGTTTCAGTATAAAATATCTTATTTTACGGGGTATTTATTTTTTATTTGACCTTTTGACGGCCTAGGAACAGTGGGTTAGATTGCCTTGTTTTGGGGGCAGAACGACAGATTTTTTTACCATGTCAGATCGGGGATTCAAGATCGAAACGCTCTAACCACTAGGCTACCTGACGCCCCAGGGTAGGCTGTCATTGTAAATAAGCATTTGTTCTTAACTGGCTTGCCTAGTTAAATAAAGGTTCATAAAATGTGTATATATATATTAAATATCAATACATCTTTGCTGTAAATGTTTTAGCATTAAACTGTTGATGTTTTTTTGCATTAGGCCATTTTCTCTTGAACCATATGGTCTATTAACTAGAAACTCATGGACACAAATATAAAATATATATTTTTTATTATTCAAGTACCGTATAAATGTTGTTGATTGAACATTCTGATTTACTTTGGTAAATTACCGGTAGTTTTGCAAACCCACATTTATGACATTGATCACTACCCAGACTGGGAAGGCCTAGAAATGTGACAACGATGCAGAGGAAGAGTGTATTTGAAAGCCTTCTCCCCACACCCATTGTTACTAGCATTAAGGCTAGCCCTACAACAAAAGGTGCTCTTGAGCCATTCACCAAACATTCACACCTTCTAGCTGACAATGTCTATTAACTGCCTATTCAGATTCACTCAGTTGGAATCCTCATTTTACTTGCTAATTTACCTACTTATTACATCTCAATGGGAGGGAAATAGCCATTTAGATTACAGTGATGGGTGTATTGTGAACAAACAAAACAATTTTTTATTTTTTTTACCTTTATTTAACCAGGCAAGTCAGTTAAGAACACATTCTTATTTTCAATGACAGCCTGGGAACAGTGGGTTAACTGCCTGTTCAGGGGTAGAACGACAGATTTGTACCTTGTCAGCTCGGGGGTTTGAACTGGACTAGTAACCTTCTGGTTACTAGTCCAACGCTCTAACCACTAGGCTACGCTGCCGCCCCAAACAAAACGATGCAAACATTATGTCAGTGTACACTGTGTTCACCGCTTGCAATATATGTGAGAGGGTTACTTTCGACGCATTTATTAATCAATAGCTGCAGTGAGCAGCTGGATGTAGTAATGATGGTGCCATTAGTGATCTTTTGTGTTATTGTTTTATAGGCTCATCTACTTTGGAGGGTATGGATGTAAAACCATAAGAGAGGTCAACAACTCAAGGAACTTCACAGTCCATGAATCATCCTGGGTAAGTAAATAAGAAATGAACAAACAATCTAAATACCCTACATGTTCACTGATACTGGAATATGTTTATCTTCTACTTGGGTGTTATAACTCCTCAGGCAATGATTGGGACGACATTCTTTAGGTTCTGGGGCTGGAACAGCGAAGTCAACGTTTTTGACACACACACTGCGACGTGGGAAGAACCTGAAACCCATGTGAGTGTGTGTGGTACTACTATATTCATGTGAATGAAATGAATGGTCTTATTATTGTTGACATGTCCCTAATCACGATTTAAGTATGATTTTATTTAATTATGTAGCAACTATCTTGTCACTTGCTTTCTGTTGTTGACACATTGATAATACTCTTGATGACACGTTCCCTCGTGGCTTCCTTCCGTAGGGTCAGACCCCATCTCCTAGAGCCTCCCACACCAGCGCCACCCTGGGGGACAAAGGTTACATCTGCGGAGGTCTGGTGAGTGGACCACCATTAGATTCCTGCTGTTTATGGGTGGTATACAACATCTCTTTTTGGATCTGCCATCTTGAAATCAAATCTGGTCCTTTGCTTTGAACATCTTTATATCAGTGGTTGCCAACCGTATTGACCTATCAGGAGAAGAGCAAAGAAGCTGACAATGTGGCATCTTGTGATTGAGACGGATTTGCTGATGGTGACTGACTTATGTCCCTATGATTTCAAAACATTTCATATTTGTAACAGGAGGACACAGATTTGGACATCCACTGTCTGGATCTGGACACCTGGATATGGACACGGATGTAAGCTCATTTACTCTATATCTATATAAAGTATGTGACTGACTGGGTTTGAACCTGGGTCTCTAGCGTGCCTCAAGACTGTTAGATCTAATATGTTTACTCAACCTACAACAACCATGGGCTCGTCTCTGTAAAAACTTTTGTCCTTGTTAGCATGTGTTTAGTGCTATATCTGTGTGTTTGTGTAAAACACTCTGCATTCCTCCAGTGACTTCCTCTCGTCTTTGGTGCCCGTGGGGCGTTCCATGCACACCCTGACCCCAGTGTCTGACCACACCCTCTTCCTGTTTGGTGGGCTGAGTATCACCGGTGATTCTTTAAGTAAGTCTGAAGCTAGCCTGGATAAACCAGACGGAGTGCTACACTCACTTTTGTCTACTAGGCTAGTTACGTCTAACAAAAGTGTTACCTCATTGAATCAGCAAATAGATACATTCGTTTTATTTAAAGATTTTTACATTTGTATTTTTATCAAACCCTAATGCATTATGGGTGAAATAAGGATTCATAACAGCCCCATCGGTCCTTATAGCACTTACGTCTTTCTAAAATGCTAAAGTGCGTTTGTAATCTCTCGTGGACAGCATGTAACATAACTGGTATTTTAGCATCTGTCAACAGATGCGATGACTATCGAGGAACTTTGTTCCGCTGCGCAGATTTATTATCACCATGGATCATTTGGACAAATCACGATTTCGCAGGTGTTCACATCTTTTGCATTTAGGAATTGGGTGGCACAATTTGCCCATAGACTAGCCTGTAACTTGCAAAGAGAGGGGGGTGGAGCTACCGCCTTGCTTCTGCCCCTCATTCTAGTATTTTTTTCTAACATGTCTGCCCCCCAGAACTTAATCGAGCCTCTGACGCATTACTGAAGATTTTAGTTCTGGGTTTCCTGTGAGTAGTGCTTTTGTAAAGAATGACATATGTATTGAAGGTGGTTTGTAAAAAAAATCATACATATTCTTTCATATCTTTCCTTTAGGTGACGGATGGGAGTTTGACACTCAGACAAATACATGGAGAGAGATGGATCACCTACACCATGACAAGCCCAGGTAGGGGATGGCCATCAAAAGCCACTGTTTGTGCATTTTCTCACTGTCATTAGCCTAATTTCCAGTAACACGCCATCTCTGTGCAGACGTTTTGAACCGAGAGACTCAACCAGCAATAACTTCTTGTAATGCTTGCGACGTTCCTGTTTTTTATTTCTTTATTTGTTAGGTGCAACCAATTAGTGAGAAGATATTTATTTTATTAAACAAAACAAAAAGTTGTTTGAACATGGTATACCTCCATAGGTTGTGGCATTCGGCGTGTCGGGGCAAGGATAATGATGTGGTTGTCTTCGGGGGGTGTCGAGACTACGTCCTCCTGATGGACTCTGTACGTATAAGTCTACACTGGGAAAAAACAAGCCCTTAAAACCTCTTATGGCTAGGGGCAGTATTGAGTAGCGTGGATGAATAAGGTGCCCAGAGTAAATTGCCTGCTCCTCAGTCCCAGTTGCTAATATATGCATATGATTTGGATAGAAAACACTTTGAAGTTTCTAAAACTGTTTGAATGATGTCTGTGAGTATAACATAACTCATATGGTAGGCAAAAACCTGAGAAAAAATCCAAACAGGAAGTGGGAAATCTGAGGCTTGTAGTTTTTTAACTCAGCCCCTATTGAAGATACAGTGGGATATTGGTTATGTTGCACTTCCTAAGGCTTCAACTTGTTTGATGCTTCTACTATGAAGGGGGGCTGAATGAGAGCGGAATGAGTCAGAGGTCTGCCAGCAGCCACGAGCTGGTAAGGCGCATTTCACATGAAAGGTAGCTCCTGTTCCTTTGCTTTTCTGAAGACAAAGGAATTCTCCGGTTGGAACCTTATTGAAGATTTATGTTAAAAACATCCTAAAGATTAATTCCATACATCGTTTGACATGTTTCTATGGACTGTAACGGAACTTTTTGACATTTCGTCTGCAACTAGTGAATACGCTTCGTGAGTTTTGATTTGTTTACCAAACGCGCTATCAAAAGTAGCTATTTGGACATAAATGATGGGCATTATCGAACAAATCAAATATTTATTGTGGAACTGGGATTCCTGGGAGTGCATTCTAATGAAGATCATCAAAGTTAAGTTAATATTTATAATGTTAGTTCTGACTTATGTTGACTGCACAATATGGCAGATATCTTTTTGGCTTGTTGGTTCTCTGAGTGCTGTACTCAGATTATTGCATGGTTTGCTTTTTCCGTAAAGATTTTTTGAAATCTGACACAGCGGTTGCATTAACTTTTTGATACACCCATCCCGTTACCGGGATCATTTTTCGACAACATCCGCTGAATTGCAGAGCGCCAAATTCAAATTAAATTACAAAAAATATTTAATTTTCATGAAATCACAAGTGCAATATAGCAAAACACAGTTTAGCTTGTTGTTAACCTGTTACTCCTACCCCCTACTTTTTCGAACATTCTGTTAAAGATCGCGCAACATTTCAGCGCCCTGCTACTCATGCCAGGAATATAGTATATGCATATGATTAGTATGTGTGGATAGAAAACACTCAGACGTTTATAAAACTGGTTAAATCACGGCTGTGACTATAACAGAACGTGCGTTTCATCAAAAAGCGCAGGAAAATATGATCACTGAAAATGGGAAAATATATTCATGCGCCACTAGAACCCATTGTTGAATGTGATCCACATTAAATGGGGCCGAGGTTGCAATACCTACAGCTTCCACACGATGTCAACAGTCTTGTCATCTGCCTACGATTTGTTTCTTGGTCAAACGGACACAAGGTAGCGCCTTTCTTCCGGTCTCCGACCTGATATTTTGGTTGAGATTTACCCGGACATTATTTCCAGACGTACAGCTATAGAATATACATCGCCTCGTGATCAATTTGATCGCTTATTAACATTTACTAATATCTAAAGTTGCATTACAAAAGTATTTCGAAGTGTTTTGTTTATCGTCAACTTTTTTAATTAAAAAAAAAAAAAACGTTACGTTATAAAACGATCTTTTTTTCCTTGATCACACAGTGTTCATAGATCGATATCTAGGCTATATATCGACCGATTTAATCGAAAAAAAGACCCAATAGTGATGTTTATGGGACATCTAGGAGTGCCAACAAAGAAATGGTCAAAGAAAATATAAAACATTCATTACATTTGTGCGTTTTGTGTAGCGCCGACTATGCTAATTATTTTGTTTACGTCCCCTGCGGGTCTTTTGGGGTGTTACATGCTATCAGATAATAGCTTCTCATGCTTTCGCCGAAAAGCATTTTAAAAATCTGACTTGTTGCCTGGATTCACAACGAGTGTAGCTTTAATTCAGTACCCTGCATGTGTATTTTAATGAACGTTTGAGTTTTAACGAGTGCTATTAGCATTTAGCGTAGCGCATTTGCATTTCCAGATGTCTAGATGGGACGCCTGCGTGTCGGGTAGGAGCAAGAGGTTAATCCACCTGGCGTGTCAGATTTAATTTTTTTTCCGGCAAGAGCATACAAAGTGTTTATGTAAGGCCATCTCTCTCAGTAGACAAAACATTACAAACAGCCAAGTAGATTGGTCAGAAAAGCAATAACATTAATCACTTACCTTTGATGATCTTTGGATGTTTGCACTCACGAGACTCCCAGTTACACAATAAATGTTCCTTTTGTTCCATAAAGATGATTTTTATATCCAAAATACCTCCATTTGGTTGGCGCATTCTGTTCAGAAATCCAAAGGCTCGAGCGGTCAAGACCGGGCAGACGAAAATTCCAAATAGTATCCGTAAAGTTCGTAGAAACATGTCAAATGTTTTTTATAATCAATCCTCAAGTTGTTTTTACAATATATAATCGATAATATTTCAACCGGGACTGTAGCTTCTTCAAAAGGAGAGAGAGAGAAAATGTCTGCTCCAAACTGTTGCGCATGCAAAATGCTGCTGGCACCCAGCCATCCAATGACGCGATGTGATCTTTCTCGCTCATTTTTCAAAATAAAAGCCTGAAACTATGTCTAAAGACTGTTCACACCATGGGGAAGCCATAGGAAAAGGAATATGGTTGATATCCCTTTAAATGGAGAGAAAGGAAGGCTTATGGAACAGAGAGCTTTCAGGAAAAACAGCACTTCCGGGTTGGATTTTCCTCAGGTTTTCGCCTGCAATATCAGTTCTGTTATACTCACAGACACTATTTTGACAGTTTTGGAAACTTTAGAGTGTTTTCTATCCTAATCTGACAATTATATGCATATTCTGGGCCTGAGAAATAGGCAGTTTCATTTGGGTATGTTTTTCATCCTAACATCAAAATACTGCCCCCTACACTCAACAGGTTAAGGAGAAGTTTATCTATATTTCCATGTATAACACTTGTATTTTCATCAACATTTATAATGATTATTTCTGTAAATTGATGTGGCTCTCTGAAAATCACTGCATGTTTTTGGAACTCCTGAACATAACGTGCCAATGTATACTGAGATTTCTTTATATAAATATGAACTTTATCGAACAAAACATACATGTATTGTGTAACATAAAGTCCTATGAGTGTCATCTGATGAAGATCATCAAAGGTTAGTGATTCATTCTCTATTTCTGATTTTTGTGACTCCACTCTTTGGCTGAAAAAAATGGCTGAGTTTTTCTGTGACTTGGTGGTGACCTAACATAATCATTTGTGGTGCTTTCGCTGTAAACTCCTTTTTGAAATCGGACACTGTGGTGGGATTAACAACAAGATTACCTTGTAAAATGGTATAAGATTGTATGTTTGAGGAATTTCTGTTGTTTTGAATTTGGCGCCCTGCACTTTCACTGGCTGTTGTCATATCAATCCCCTTAACGGGGTCTCAGCCCTAAGAAGTTTTAAGGATGCTTTTCACATTCCCTAGCTTGATAGATGGCGTCTGAATGATGGTTGAATTGTTCATTTTGTTTAGTTTTCATTTGATCACATAAGTAATCTTATGGTTGAAAAACCTGCCATTGATAAGACCGATAACAGATTTCTTAAGGGAACTAGCTTTCTTGGACCAGTAGTTATGGTCACTGCCTTTGGTCATGATGACCCAATTTCAGGCTGCTCATCTTAACCTTGCACTGTTCCCTCAATCACTACAATACTTAATGTACTCATGTTCATCTCAAGTCTGGGCTGAGTAGGAGCTGCCCTCCCATAGGGGTGGAGAGGAGGGAGTGAAAGGATAATAGGTCCTCCGGAAGTTCCATTTTCGCTCAGCTGCCTACAGCAATGTTCTGTAAGCTCCCAATAAGTCACTCGGCCACGGAGCACGAGGGAAGGGCCAAGCCAGCTGGGAGGAAAGGGGACAGTGTGAGTCATAGGATACGGAAAGGGAGGAGAGTAGGGTCGACATGGGTTGTGCACGCAGGGTACACTAAATTAGAAGGGTTGCAGCCAAGAGTTGAGGAGAGTCTTGTAAAGCATACAGGGAGAAGAGCGAACTCATAGTTGACAAAGCTACAAAAGAGCAAAATGAAAATCTGTAAATAACTCGGTAAGATACACGAGTGGTGTGAAGCCCTCCTCTCTTTCATTGAATAACTCGGCAGAGCCGTCTTTGTTTCGGCAGGTGTCTTAGTTTTGCGACAAAATCGACACGATCGCGGCTTGCCTCTGACAAACCAGGGGAGACTGGAGAACTAACAATAATTGCTAATTGCCTAGCAGAGGTGGAGAGCACACCTCCCAATACAGCCAGTGATTACCAAACCAAGTAACTAATTGCCCAGCCACTTGATCCTACTTGATGTGTCAACAATCTGCAAATTGTGAGCTGTCAGCAGTTCACACATGAAGTATGCCACTGGGAAAACAGGCAGCACTTAAAGTAGATGGCCCTAGCTAGCAAATAAAATGTACAAGACCACAACAGATAAAGACAACAAATTATACTTATCACTCCTGGAGATATCAGGAGTCCACAAGCTATATTACTATTTAAGGGGTGGCAGCGTGGCCTAGTGGTTAGAGTGGTGGACTAGCAATCGGTTGCAAGTTCGAATCCCTAAGCTGACAAGGTACAAATCTGTCATTCTGCCCCTGAACAAGGCAGTTTATTTTATATTTTATTTTATTTCACCTTTATTTAACCATTTGCAACTGCGACCTGGCCAAGATAAAGCGTAGCAATTCGACACAGAGTTACAAATGGAATAAACAAAACATAGTCAATAATACAGTAGAACAAAAGAAAACAAAAAGTCTATATACAGTGAGTGCAAAAGAGGTAAGCAAAGGAAATAAATAGGCCATGGTGGCAAAGTAATTACAATCTAGCAATTAAACTTAAACTAAATACCAGTATAAACTTAAACTAAATACCAGTATGGGGATGAGGTAGGTAGATAGATGGGCTGTTTACAGATAGGCTAAGTACAGGTGCAGTGATCTGTAAAATGCTCTGACAGCTGGTGCTTAAAGCTAGTGAGGGAGATGTGAGTCTCCAGCTTCAGAGATTTTTGCAATTCATTCCAGTCATGGGCAGCAGAGAACTGGAAGGAAAGACGACCGAAGGAGGAATTGGCTTTGGGGGCGACCAGTGAGATATACCTACTGGAGCGCGTGCAACGAGTGGGTGCTGCTATGGTGACCAGTGAGCTGAGATAAGGCAGGGCTTTACCTAGCAGAGACTTGTAGATAACATGTAGCCAGTGGGTTTGGCGACAAGTATGAAGCGAGGGCCAACCAACGAAGCGTACAGGTCGCAATGGTGGGTAGTGTATGGGGCTTTAGTAACAAAACGGATGGCACGTGATAGACTGCTTCCAGTTTGTTGAGTAGAGTGTTGGAGGCTATTTTATAGATGACATCACCGAAGTCGAGGATCAGTAGGATGGTCAGTTTTACGAGGGTATGTTTGGCAGCATGAGTGAATGATGCTTTGTTGCGATATAGGAAGCCGATTCTAGATTTAATTTTGGATTGGAGATGCTTAATGTGAGTCTGGAAGGAGAGTTTACAGTCTAACCAGACACCCAGGTATTTGTAGTTGTCCACGTATTCTAAGTCAGAGCCGTCCAGAGTAGTGATGCTGGACGGGCGAGCAGGTGCGGGCAGCGATCAATTGAAAAGCATGCATTTAGTTTTACTTGCATTTAAGAGCAGTTGGAGGCCATGGAAGGAGAGTTGTATGGCATTGAAGCTCGTCTGGAGGTTAGTTAACACAGTGTCCAAGGAGGGGCCAGAAGTATACAGAATGGTGTCGTCTGCGTAGAGGTGGATCCGAGAATCACCAGCAGCAAGAGCAACATCATTGATGTATACAGAAAAGAGAGTAGGCCCGAGAATTGATCCCTGTGGCACACCCATAGATACTGTCAGAGGTCCAGACAACAGGCCCTCCGATGTGACACACTGAACTCTATCAGAGAAGTAGTTGGTAAACCAGGCGAGGCAATCATTTGAGAAACCAAGGCTGTCGAGTCTGCTAATAAGAATGTTGTGATTGACAGAGTCGATAGCCTTGGCCAGGTCGATGAATACAGCTGCACAGTAATGTCTCTTATCGATGGCGGTTATGATGTCGTTTAGAACCTTGAGCGTGGCTGAGGTGCACCCATGACCAGCTCTGAAACCAGATTGCATAGCGGAGAAGGTATGGTGGGATTCGAAATGGTCAGTAATCTGTTTGTTAACTTGGCTTTCGAAGACCTTAGAAAGACAGGGTAGGATAGATGTAGGTCTGTAGCAGTTTGGGTCTAGAGTGTCACCCCCTTTGAAGAGGGTGATGACCGCGGCAGTATCAGACAATACGAAAGAGAGGTTGAACAGGCTAGTAATAGGGGTTGCAACAATTTTGGCAGATCATCGTAGAAGGAGAGGGTCCAGATTGTCTAGCCCGGCTGATTTGTAGGGGTCCAGATTTTGCAGCTCTTTCAGAACATCGGCTATCTGGATTTGGGTAAAGGAGAAATGGTGGGGGCTTTGGCGGGTTGCTGTGGAGGGTGCCGGGCAGTTGACCGGGGTAGGGGTAGCCATGTGGAAAGCATGGCCAGCCGTAGAGAAATGCTTATTGAAATTCTCAATTATAGTGGATCTATCGGTGGTGACATTGTTTCCTAGCCTCAGAGCAGTGGGCAGCTGAGAGGAGGTGCTCTTATTCTCCATGGACTTTACAGTGTCCCAGAACTTTTTTGAGTTTGTATATTTGTTCCTAACTTCCCTGAAAAGTTGCATATCACGGGGGCTATTTGATGCTAATGTAGAACGCCACATGATGTTTTTGTGCTGGTCAAGGGCAGACAGGTCTGGACTATTCCTAGTTCTACATTTTTTTGAGAGGGGCATGCTTATTTAAGATGGTGAGGAAGGCACTTTTAAAGAATAACCAGGCATCATCTGCTGACGGAATGAGGTCAATGTCATTCCAGGACACCCTGGCCAGGTCGATTAGAAAGGCCTGCTCGCAGAAGTGTTTCAGGGAGCGTTTGACAGTGATGAGGGGTGGTCGTTTGGTCGCAGACCCATTACGGATGCAGGCAATGAGGCAGTGATCGCTGAGATCTTGATTGAAACCAGCAGAGGTATATTTGGAGGGCGAATTAGTTACGATGACATCTATGAGGGTGCCTGTGTTTATGGATTTGGGGTTGTACCTGGTAGGTTCATTGATAATTTGTGTGAGATTGAGGGCATCAAGCTTAGTTTGTAGGATGGCCGGGGTGTTAAGCATGTCCCAGTCTAGGTCATCTAGTAGCACAAGCTCAGAAGATAGATGGGGGCAATCAGTACACATATAGTATCGAGGGCACAGCTGGGGGCAGAGGGAGGTCTATAGCAAGCGGCAACAGTGAGAGACTTATTTCTGGAAAGGTGAATTTTTAGAAGTAGAAGCTCAAATAGTTTGGGTACAGACTTAGCCTGCAGAGTTCTGTATTACTTTCTATCTTTGCAGTAGATTGCAACACCGCCCTCTTTGTCAGTTCCATCTTGGCGGAAAATGTTATAGTTAGCAATGGAGATTTCAGGGTTTTTGGTGGTTTTCCTAAGCCAGGATTCAGACACGGCTAAGACATCTGGGTTGGCAGAGTGTGCTAAAGCAGTGAGTAAAACAAACTTAGGGAATAGGCTTCTAATGTTATCATGCATGAAACCAAGGCTTTTACGTTTACAGAAGTCAACAAATGAGAGCACCTGGGGGTGGGAGTGGAGCTAGACACTGCAGGACCTGGATTAACCTCCACATCACCAGAGGAACAGAGGAGAAGTAGGATAAGGGTACGGCTAAAGACTATATGAACTGGCCGTCTAGTACGTTCAGAACAGAGAGTAAAAGGAGCAGGTTTCTGGGCACGATAGCATAGATTCAAGACATAGTGTACAGACAAAGGTAAGGTAGGATGTGAGTACATTGGAGGTAAACCTAGGCATTGAGTAATGAAAAGAGAGATATAGTCTCTAGAGATGTTTAAACCAGGTGATGTCATCGCATATGTAGGAGGTGGAACAACATGGTTGGTTGAGGCATATTGAGCAGGGCTAGAGGATCTACAGTGAAATAAGACAGTAATCACTAACCAGGACAGTAATGGACAAGGCATATTGATATTAGAGAGAGGCATGCGTAGCCAAGTGAACATATGGGTCCAGTGAGTGGTTGGGTTGGCTTGGGACATGGCGATTCAGACAGTTAGCAGTTAACCCACTGTTCCTTGGCTGTCATTGAAAATAAGAATGTGTTCTTAACTGACTTGACTAGTTAAATAAAGGTGAAAAAAAATAGATTGCATTTCCTTGTGAAATATTTGAGAGGAGAACGTATTTTTAACCAAGCCACAAATACATTTCTATGTTGAAACTTCTGAAACTTCTGAAACAACACATTAAAACATATCATTCCCTGGGCCTCCCGGGTGGCGCAGTGGTTAAGGGCGCCAGCTGTGCCACCAGAGACCCTGGGGCCACGACCGGGAAGTCCTTGGTGTAACGCACAATTGGCCCAGCGTCGTCCGGGTTAGGGAGGGTTTGGCCGGTGGGGATATCCTTGTCTCAAAGCGCACCAGTGACTCCTGTGGCGGATCGGGCGCAGTGCTAACCAAGGTTGCCAGGTGCACAGTGTTTCCTTCCACACATTGGTGCGGCTGGCTTCCGGGTTGGATGCGCGCTGTGTTAAGACGCAGTGCGGCTTGGTTGGGTTGTGTATCGGAGGATGCATGACTTTCAACCTTCGTCTCTCCCGAGCCTGTACGGGAGTTGTAGCAATGAGACAAGATAGTAGCTACTAAACAATTGGATACCACGAAAATGGGGAGAAAAAGGGGTAAAATTCCCTATTTAACATCTTGTTTAGGGGCCTTATAATCATTTTCTAAGTAAACAAAACTTTAGCTGGTTTGGACTGACTCAAACAAAGCTCAAATGGAGTTAAGGTGATTTCCAACGCAACTGCTTGGGTGTGAGGTGGACTTGAGCTTTTGAGTATAAATGTATGGATTCATACATTTCTATATGGATCATGAATGGACTTAAACCAGGATCCAGCACATAAGAACCTAGTCAAGCAAATGCAATGTTTGGGTTTAGTCTTAATTAATATGGCATGGCCTCACTGGGTTCGTTATGTCACTATATACCCTCTATCAATCCATCCATTCATCTACCCATCTCACTACTATGTTACCAACCCTCTGCTTTCAGGTCACTGTTTTGAGGTCTCCGTCACAGAACCACTGCAAAGATGTTCTAGTCTTTCAGACCCAGCCATACCCCCTACTCAGGTAAACCACACACCTGGTGATATACTGCACTTGAATCAAAATCTAATGTGGTTACAGCATTAGACTAGTAACCGAAAGGTTGCAAGTTCAAATCCCTGAGCTGACAAGGTACAAATCTGTCTTTCTGCCCCTGAACAGGCAGTTAACCCACTGTTCTTAGGCCGTCATTGATAACAAGAATTTGTGACTTGCCTAGTTAAATAAAGGTAAAATATGTGTAAGTCAGTGCACTGGCACTTGTACAGTAGTCGCCTGTGCAAGTGTGTGTGTGCACGTGTTGGTCCACTCTCAACCCAACCATTCATGACTAAGTGGTTTAACAAAGTCCACAAGTGACCATTTGATCATGTTGTGCAATTTATACTCCGACTTTGATCCTAACGTTACTTGTTGTTTTAGTGTTGTGGGATTTTGCTGTGTTTTTCCACTGTGACGTAGTGCTGATTTTATAAAGAACTTAACCAAAAATGAACATCACTGTAAATGTGCAATAAAGATTTTACATGTTTTATGTGAAACTGTAAACTTAAAACCAATGATTTAAACCTTAACCAGAGAGCGAACTATTTTTAGATATTCAATTGCTACTTTTCTCAAGTCTGTGTATTTTTACACACATTGTATATGGTTGCCATGCTATCTATAGTAACACACCTTTTTAGTTTCCAGCCACCTGGTTATCCGTTGATGTTTTAACAAACCTGTACTTCAATTTCCCTTTATAGATTATGTAAAGACTGCATAGCCTGTAACGCTGATGTTTTGCAAGAACAGCTTTTGTGGCTGCCACCCAAACTACAGGAGACTGTGGACAAGAGAGTGTCCTTCTTCAGGATTGGCCCAAACCAGGAAAATAAAAAACGGTTGCACCTGGTTTTAGATTGACAGTAATATCAAGATATATTACATGACAAAAGTTTGGTATTCTATTTGTTTTTATCAGAACTTGTTCCTTTCACTTTTCTAAAGCTCATTAGGAAATGAGTCTCATTGGTCTACAGCTCTTCTCACACAGGTCATGAATGGGAGATGGCTACAGGTAGTAAGATTGGATATTTGGCAAAAAAAAACAATGTTTTGCAATTAATGTACAATCAATAGTAGCCCATTTAACTTGACAAAATGAAAACAGGAAAATAAGGTTGTTGTATTTTCTTTTAATGTTGATTAATAAAATGTTGCTGACTTAAAATATTGTTGGATGTGCTCTATTCAAAAGCCTACTCTTTGGTTCGACTGGGTACCTCAACAATGCTAGCTACATAGGCTGTGATTAGACAGGCAGCCCAATTCTAATCGAACGGCCAATTAGTGAAAAAAAATATCAGAATTGGGCTGACTGTCTAAATGCAGATATTGAAGTAGTCCCTCTTGACAGCTACACATTGGCTGGCACAAGATTTCAAAGAACGCTTGCGAGATTGGCTAGATTTGACATTGTTGCATTCAAGTCAAGTTCGCTTTCTAAAGCAGAAGCAGGGACATTCTGGCACATAGGCTGCTTTGTGTATGTAAGAAAAACAATGAGACAAATTCTCAAATATTCAGTTTTACTCCAATGAATTTTAATGCTTCATTGCAAAACTTAGAATAGAATAATATAAATCATACCTATTTAATTTTTCAAACTTATAAAACACCCTTGAATCCCTGTGAATGGTAACATTTTTGAATTCTTCATTTCTGTCAAGCCGTATCACACCACCAATTAAGTATTTTTTCGTATGCACAGCGGTGATATTTTAAACGGCTCTTTTAGGACATCATTAGTTCTGTTCTTGTTTATTAATGTTCTATTTTATGTTTGGACCCCAGGAAGAGTAGCTGCTGCTTTCACAACAGCTAATGGGGATCCTAATAAAATACCATTGATTGATAATTGTGCACACCTGTTTCTGCCTAGCCCAAACCAAGTGCTGCTGATTAGTGTAACTATTGTAATCAGTAGATACAGACCGGTAGGTATTCTAACAGGTACTAGTTAGTAAATACAGTTTGCTAACAAGTACTAACACGGAAGCCCTCTAGGTTCTAAATTATAGAAATATCTGTCCTAAAATGTACAACTGTCAACTGGAAGCCGATCCTAAACTTTCCAACTTCATGCAACATTTCTGAATAATTCATACATTTTTGGGAACTCTATATATTGTACACTGCCTAATAGATGCAAGCTTAATATGGTATGGCCTCACTGGGGTCGTTATGTCACTACAAATAAACCACGGGGAAGACCTAGACATTTAAAACCATTTAGGTGTAGTAGTATTAGGGCATTGAGCTGTCCGATAGTGGACTGTGTACTGAAAATGGCAGTGAGAAGCTTTATTAGCTAAATCAATTGACTTTTCAAAAACCATGAATAATAGACCATATGAGCAAAAACATGGTCAGAGACAATATTCAAGTCTTAATGGCACTAGTTGTTTCCTTTTCTCTTTCTTCCCTCCTCTCCCTCTCTTGGGCTGTGACTTGTTTCCCATATCCCCCCCTTTTTTTTTCATCTCTCCATTTCTCCTGGACTAAGTTCAGCAGTGGAGTGAAACTCTGAACCTTGCAGATAGAAAAGTACAACCTAGAGAGGACACTAACTAACCTTCAACCTGGGTTTTGTTCATTATGACATGCAACAGAAAGGGTTTTAAACGCTTTGCAATGAAAAAGTAAATTCAGCGTTTCTTATTGGACATGTCCGGGCAGTCACACCTTTCAATCCATTTCTTCCCTTTGGTGAATAATGAACACAACCCATGCTTACATTTCTGTCTGCAGTGTTCTGAATGTTTCAACCAATTGAACGAGGCCCAGGGTTTCAGAGGGGTTGGACGTAGTTAGCAGGTAGCATGCCCTGTTGCCCGGTGCGTTCGATGCGGCCGTACATCCATCCCTCATCTATCTGTTGTACGTCTGCAATCAGGTCGCCCTCCTGGAGAGACACCTCGTCGGCGTCGGCAGCCGTGTAGCTGTACAGAGCCCGGTAGCGCTTCTGTAGACAGATATGAGGACATACTGTATATCCATGCATGGACACCACACACATTCATCAACATAGGGCTACAGAATTGTGTGGGTATTACCTCTACAAACACGTGCACACACACACTACAGAGTTAAGCAGATCATATCACCACTACAAACAAAAATCATAAAAACGCTCCTACCATTGCTGCTCAGGGCACACAGCGGAAGACAAAGAACAGTGGACTATACTGTATGACATCATACAGTGATGTACTGCTCTGTGTTATTCCTTACCCCTCCACTCGGTGGTGGTACAGCAGCAGCAGAGGGAACAGACACAGGATCCGGCTGGGAGCTGTAGGTCTGAGGGATGGCTGGCTGCGGCTGCGGATCTACAGAGACAGAATACAGGATCAGACATTGCACACTCCACATTCTTTTAAGGAGATTCAATGAACAATGTATGGCAATTACAATGACAACATTTCGATTTATAAACATTACAGTGATAACCATTAGATTGTTTGACTGGCAAAATATAAAAAGATCTAACTATTATACACAATAGTATACAGTAGCATCTAGGTGAGAGGCAACAATAACAGTTGATTTAGGGGATTTTTTGTGTCGATATTTTACATAATTTGAGAGGGTAATTTGCTCATAAAGTGATTTTAATATATGGTGTACTTTAATTAACAAGCTGTTTGTGTCATATAAACCTCCAAATGATGACGTCAAGGAGATTTCTTTGACATGTAACAGGGTTAGGTAACACATCTTACAAACTTTTAGGGGTTAATTTGCAGACTGTTAAAATAACCCAAAATATGGTGTATTATAATTAAACCACAAACTTTTTATCATATAAACCAAAATGATAATTACATCAGCTAGTGAAATCAACTCTTGCCAGTTCTGGGCTATTGTGACATCACCACAGTACAACAATGTGGGCCACAATAGATGCAGTGTTTTTGTTTGTGTATGAAGTATTTGGCAACAAGAATAAAACAATTCACAATCCTTTCAGTGGTCTTGTTATCATTGCAATAGTAACATATCTTTCATGTCAAAAACGTAGGTAGTGTTCATAATGGTAAATAAGTATTTTGCAAGGCTTTCCCAAAATTCTGACATAAATTTACATTCAAAGAACAAGTGAGACAAATTCTCACCGTTTTCACCGAAAACGCAGATATTATCAATAGCCACAAATTTGGATATCATAGAATTACAATTTTTTTTGATTGAATATAACTATTTTATTAAAACATTAGCCCTAGTGAACAATAACAAGAATAACATTTTCCTACATAATTCTAAGATTTTTTCAGAGTGATTACAATTGCACTAGAATAGTTTATTATTTTTTAATTTTTTTTTGTTTGTTCCAGTATTTTCTCATTAATACCTGCGTTCTGTTTTGATGTAATGTTTTGATGTAAGAATGTAAATTGTTGATCTGTATTTCGATTTTTTTTTTAATTATATATTTTTTAAACCAAAAGATGCGGTAAATAAAGGAGTAAATGGAACGCAGACCATTCCATTGAGCAGATTGGCGCACAGTCAACAAATCTGATCTAACAAATTGGTTATTCCTCAAATCCATCATGATTTATCTATTGTAACAGGCCCACAATGTGGTTACTTTAGTCCGATTTGGATATATTTGGCTGTTTTCGTAAGCACAGCATTTATACGTTTTCAGGTTTAGAAGAAGTAAATGCTAACTCTCATTCATACAAAAGTTACACTTAAATCTGAACTGGTTCTCCAGCAGATTAGTAAAAATGGCTCACCCCGTGTAAAAAAAAAATAGCCTCTTTCCCAATATTCAAATTACAACGTCTCACTTTCGGTTATTTGAAAATTAAATAATCTCCAAAATATTTATGTATTTAAAACAACCCATAGAAAGCTGTTTGCAATTTCTGTTTAATCCACCAGAAAAGACAAACAAATATTACAACAAATATTATGGTTAAACCCAAATATACTAATTCATATATTTTTAAATATACGTATATATAAAAATTTAAAAAACGGTTAAATACCTATCTTTGTTAATCTCTCAACACAGAATAGGCGCATAAGGGGACTCCGTCAAATGTTTGAAGAAAATATTTATATTTTATTCAGCTTTGTTCAATAGTATTCCTCATACTATAAAATAATGCCACGGAAATATGAAAAAATCTTGTCTGCTAAATGAACTAGTGTAGCCCACAGCCATTTGGCATTGCCACATCAGGACCTAACATAAGGACAACTCGGAGTTTGCTATTCTTTTCTTCTGAAATAGACTACATTTTCTTCATATCATGTTTCTTTAGACCTGTCTAAAATAAATAATGGATTTACGTAGTTTGCCCCCGTGATGCATTGTGCAGGCCGCACCACCCTCTGGAAAGCCCTGTGGTTGTGGGCAGTGCAGTTGCCGTACCATGTGGTGATACAGCCCGACGGGATGCTCTCAATTGTGCATCTGTAAAAGTTTATGAGGGTTTTAGGTGACAAGCCACATTTCTTCAGCCTCCTGAGGTCTGCTGTTTCCTGAAGTACACGATTATCTCCTTTGTTTTCTTGACGTTGCGTGAGAGGTTATTTTGAGTGCCCTCACTTCCTCCCTGCAGGCTGTCTTGTCGTTGTTGGTAATCAAGCCTACTACTGTTGTGTCGTCTACAAACTTGATGATTGAGTTGGAGGCGTGCATGGCCACGCAGTCATGGGTGAACAGGGAATACAGGAGGGGGCTGAGCATGCATCCTTGTGGGGCCCTAGTGTTGAGGATCAGCGAAGTGGAGATGTTGTTTCCTACCTTCACCACCTGGGGGCGGCCGTCAGGAAGTCCAGGACCCAATTGCACAGGGCGGGGTTGAGACCCAGGGCCTCAAGCTTAATGATGAGCTTGGAGGGTACTATGGTGTTGAATGCTGAGCAATAGACAATGAACAGCATTCTTACATAGGTATTACTCTTGTCTGTCAGGAGGAATGGGCGAAAATTCACCCAACTCATTGTGGGAAGCTTGTGGAAGGCTACCCGGAACTTTTGACCCAAGTTAAACAATTTAAAGGCAATGCTACCAAATACTAAATGGGTGTATGTAAACGTATGACCCACTGGGAATGTGATGAAATAAATAAAACTGAAAGAAATAATTCTCTCTACTATTATTCTGACATTTCACATTCTTAAAATAAACTGGTTGAAATGTATTTGGGTAAGGTGTATGTAAACTTCCGACTTCAACTGTATGTGTAGAAGCCAGGAGATGCTAAATGTGGTGTTCATTAATGGTCAATTATAGTGAGACCGACAGTTACTTGCTTGACAATCACCGGACCAACATGTTTTGAAACCTGTTTTGCATACCCACTGTTGCCTTAGTTATCATTTACTGGTAGATATAAGTTGAAAGTCTTTCCTACCTACCGCGTACCGATGTCATTCTTCTGTGAGATGCTCCATCCCTTACGAAAAAAGACTGCAGTAATTTTGCAGTGTAACTGCAGTTACAGTGCAGTATTACTGTAGTTCAACCTCAGTACACTGCAGTTATTTCTGCAATCACTGCACCCAAAATACCACAGTCGACTGCAGTTACAGAAAGCTTTACTGCATTTTCAAAACTGCAATCAGCCAACTTCAACCTGAAAGAGTGTGATGTCTGTGGCTGGCGCTTACATCCCGACCGCCTGGAGAAACACAGGCAGAAATGTGCCAAGGTCGCCTCCAATGGCCAAAGACGGGGGTTCTATGACTCCAGTGAGCACCGGTGTACAAGGGCACCAACCTGGATGGCTTCATCAAGCAATCTATTGATCCATGATTTGTGTAATGCAGTGTCGCTGTCCTCGAAGGCTCCCTGACCAAGACAGTTTATAACTCTACCCCTATTAGAGAAACCACTTATTTTCACCTCAATTAAAACACCTATTGAAGAAATATGAATCTGAATTTTTGGGTTTATCAGTGTATTTCAAAGAAAATATACAGTACCTGTCAAAAGTTTGGACACACCCACTCATTCAAGGGTTTTTCTTTATTTTTACTATTTTCTACATGGTACAATAATAATCAATACCTCAAAACTATGAAATAACGCATATGGGATTATGTAATAACCAAAAAAGTGTTCAACAAATGTATTTTATATTTGAGATTCTTGGCTACCACGCTGTGAACAGCATGAGGCGAATCCGTGTGTCACGTTCTGACCTTTATTTTCTGTGTTTTGTGTTTAGTTAGTATGGTCAGGGCGTGAGTTGGGTGGGTAGTCTATGTTTGTTTTTCTATGTTTTGGTTATTTCGATGTTTCGGCCTAGTATGGTTCTCAATCAGAGGCAGGTGTCATTAGTTGTCTCTGATTGAGAATCATACTTAGGTGGCCTGGGTTTCACTGTGTGTTTGTGGGTGATTGTTTCCTGTCTCTGTGTGTGCACCAGATAGGACTGTTTTTTGAGTTTTCACATTTCTTGTTTTGTTAGTTTGTTCATGTGTACCTTATAGCATTAAAAAGTACCATGGAAAATTACCACTCCGCGTATTGGTCCTCTGATCCGTTTCGCCTCTCCTCTTCGGAAGAAGAGGAGGAAACTCATTACACCGTGCACATGCGCAGATACTGTGTTTGACCGTGTGAAAGGGAAGTCTTGCATCTCGCTCATCTGAATATCTCTGGTGCTGCTCATGGCAACGTCATTTTGCAGAGTCAACCTTTAAACTGTCTTCTTCTATGACCATTCGCGTTTTCTCACACAGGTTTGAATGGGAGATGGCTACAGGTAGTCTTTAATTGGATATTTCGCAACGAGAACATTAGTTGTAAATAAACAATTTTTTTGCAATTGATGTACAATCATCAATAGCCGTTCATTTAACTTGACAGGATGAAAACATTGAAAATAACACTGTTGTATTTGATCTTCTTTTAATGTTGATTAATAAAATGTTGCTGTTTAAAATGTTAAAATGATTCAAACGTAAAACTTTTATTGTTGTGTTAGATGTACTGTATTCAAGCCATGTTAGCTACATAGGCTGCGTTTAGACAGAAAGCCCAATTCTGATATTCTTTCCACTAATGGGTTTTTTGACCAATCACATAAGATCTTTTCACATTAGTTATTTTTCAGAGCTGACCTGATTGGTCAAAAAATACCAATTAGTGAAACAAAGATCAGAATTGGGCTGCCTGTCTAAACGTAGTCATTGTTGTCCCTCTTGCCAGCTTAATATTGGCTGGCTCAAGAGCGGAAAGAAAGATTTCAAGATTGGCTTGATTTGACAGTGTTGCATTAACAACCAATTAGCTTTCTAAAGCAGAAGCAGAGACATTCTGGCACATAGGCTGCTTTGGGTATATTAAGAAAAACAATGATGACACCGGGACACAAATTCTGAAATATTCTGTGTTTTACTCAACATAATGAATTGCAATGCTTCATAGCAAAATTTTGAATGGAATATTATACAGCACGTTCGGAAAGTATTCAGACCTCTTCCCTTTTCCCACATTTTGTTATGTTACAGCCTTATTCTAAAATGGATTTAAAAATAAAAAAATCTCATCAATCTACACACAACACCCCATAATGAAAAAGCAAAAACAGTTTTTTAGCTATATGTCTTCCCATTTATAAAAAATACAAAACAGTAAGTATTCAGACCCTTTGCTATGAGACTCGAAATTGAGCTCAGGTGCATCCTGTTTCCATTGATCATCCTTGATAAATCATCAAATCACATTTTATTGGTCACAAACACATGGTTAGCAGATGTTATTGCGACTGTAGCGAAACACTTCTAGTTCAGAGGGTGCAGCAATCTAACAATTCCACATCAACTACCTAATACACACACATCTAAGTAAAGGAATGGAATAAGAATATATAGGTATAAATATATGGGTAAGCAATGACAGAGCAGCATAAGCAAATACAGTATAAACATATGAGATGAGTAATGCAAGACATGTAAACATTATTAAAGTAACTAGTGGCCAATAATTTCAAGTCTGTATGAATGCAGCAGCCTCTCTGTGTTAGTAATGGCTGTTTAACAGTCTGATAGCCTTGAGATAAAAGCTGTTTTTTCAGTCTCTCAGTCCCAGCTTTGACGCACCTATACTGACCTCGCCTTCTGGATGGTAGCGGGGTGAGTAGGCAGTGGCTTGGGTGGTTGTTGTCCTTGATTATCTTTTTGGCTTTCCTGTGACATTGGGTGTTGTAGGTGTCCTGGAGGGCAGGTAGTTTGCTCCCGGTGATGCATTGTGCAGACCGCACCACCTTCTGGAAAGCCCTGTGGTTGTGGGCAGTGCAGTTGCCGTACCATGTGGTGATACAGCCCGACGGGATGCTCTCAATTGTGCATCTGTAAAAGTTTATGAGGGTTTTAGGTGACAAGCCACCTTTCTTCAGCCTCCAGAGGTCTGCTGTTTCCTGAAGTACAAGATTATCTCCTTTGTTTTGTTGACGTTGCGTGAGAGGTTATTTTGAGTGCCCTCACCTCCTCCCTGCAGGCTGTCTTGTCGTTGTTGGTAATCAAGCCTACTACTGTTGTGTCGTCTACAAACTTGATGATTGAGTTGGAGGCGTGCATGGCCACGCAGTCATGGGTGAACAGGGAATACAGGAGGGGGCTGAGCATGCATCCTTGTGGGGCCCTAGTGTTGTGGATCAGCGAAGTGGAGATGTTGTTTCCTACCTTCACCACCTGGGGGCGGCCGTCAGGAAGTCCAGGACCCAATTGCACAGGGCGGGGTTGAGACCCAGGGCCTCAAGCTTAATGATGAGCTTGGAGGGTACTATGGTGTTGAATGCTGAGCTATAGACAATGAATAGCATTCTTACATAGGTATTACTCTTGTCCAGATGGGATAGGGCAGTGTGCAGTGCCATGGTCGATTGCATCGTCTGTGGACCTATTGGGGCGGTATGAAAATTGTAAGTAGGTCTGGGGTGACAGGTAAGGTGGAGGTGATATGATCCTTGACTAGTCTCTCAAAGCACTTCATGATGACAGAAGTGAGTGCTACGGGGCGATAATCACTTAGTTCAGTTACCTTTGCATTCTTGGGTACAGGAACAATGGTGGCCATTTTGAAGCATGTGGGGAGAGCAGACTGTGATAGGGAGATATTGAATATGTCCGTAAACACACCAGCCAGCTGGTCTGCGCGTGCTCTGAAGACGCGGCTAGGGATGACGTCTGGGCCGGCAGCCTTGCAAGGGTTAACACGTTTAAATGTCTTACTCACGTCGGCCACGGAAAAGGAGAGCCCACAGTTCTTGGTAGCTGGCCATGTCGGTGGCACTGTATTATCTTCAAAGCAGGCAAAGAAGGTGTTTCTACAACTTGATTGGAGTCAACCTGTGGTAAATTAAATTGATTGGACATGATTTGGAAAGGCACACACCAGTCTGTATAAGGTCCCACAGGTCCCACAGCAAAAACCAAGCCACGAGGTCGAAGGAATTGTCCGGAGAGCTCTGACACAGAATTGTGTCGAGGCACAGATCTGGGGAAGGGTACCAAACCATTTCTGCAGCATTGAAGGTCTCCAAGAACACAGTGGCCTCCATCATTCTTAAATGTAAAAAGTTTGGAACCACCAAGACTCTTTCTAGAGCTGGCCGCCCAGCCAAACTGAGCAATCGGGGGAGAAGAGCCCTGGTCAGGGAGGTGACCGAGAACCCGATGGTCCCTCTGACAGAGCTCAAGACTTCCACTGTGGAGATGAGAACATTTTTCAGAAGGACAGCCATCTCTGCAGCATTCCTCCAATCAGGCCTTTATGGTAGAGTGGCCAGACTGAAGCCACTCCTCAGTAAAAAAGGCACGTGAAAGCCCGCTTGGAGTTTGCCAAAAGGCACCTAAAGGACTCTTGGACCATGAGAAACAAGATTCTCTGGCCTGACGAAACCAAGATTGAACTCCTTAGCCTGAATTCTAAGCGTCACGTCTGGAGGAAACCTAGCACCATCCCTACGGTGAAGCATTTTGGTGGCAGCATCATGCTGTGGGAATGTTTTTAAGTGGCAGGGGCTGGGAGACTAGTCAGGATTGAGGGAAAGATCAATGGAGCAAAGTGCAGAGAGATCCTTGATGAAAACCTCCTCCAGAGAGCTCAGCACCTCAGACTGGGGTGAAGGTTCACCTTCCAACAGGACAATGACCCTAAGCACACAGCCAAGACAATGCAGGAGTGGCTTTGGGACAAGTCTCCGAGTGTCCTTGAGTGGACAAGCCAGAGCCCGGACTTGAACCCTATCTCTGGAGAGACCTGAAAATAGCTGTGCAGCGACACTCCCCATCCAACCTGACAGAGCTTGAGAGGATCTGCAGAGAAGAATGGGAGAAGTGTGCCAAGCTTGTAGCATCATACCCATGATGGCTCAAGGCTGTAATTGCTGTCATAGGTACTCAAAGTACTGAGTAAAGACTCTGAATACTTATGTAAATGTGATATTTTTGTTTTTTAATTTTTAACCAATGTGCAAACATTTCTAAAAAACAGCTTTTTGCTTTGTCATTATGGGGTATTGTGTGTAGATTGATGATGAAAAAAATGCAATTTAATCCATTTTAGAATATGGCTGTAATGTAACAGAATGTGGAAAAAGTCAAGTGGTCTGAATACTTTCCGAATACACTGTAAATAATACATATTTCTTATTTTCAAAATATTGTACAAATTCCTTGTGAATGATGAAATGATTGAATTCTTAATTTCTGTCAAGTTGCATCACACCACCAATTAAATATTTTTCATATGCACAGTGCTGGTATTTCCAACTGCTCTATTTGGACATCATTGATTGATTACTAATTGCGCTCGCCTGTTTCTTCCCAGCCCAAACCAGGTGCTGCTGTCAACTGGAAGCCAAAGTTTCCAACTTTATGCAACATTTCAGAATAATTAATTAATACATTTTTGGTAATTTATTTTTTTATTTTACCTTTATTTAACTAGGCAAGTCAGTTAAGAACTAATTTTTATTTTCAATGACGGCCTAGGAACAGTGGGTTAACTGCCTGTTCAGGGGCAGAACGACAGATTTGTACCTTGTCAGCTCAGGGGTTTGAACTTGCAACCTTCCGGTTACTAATCCAACACTCTAACCACTAGGCTACGCCAATGACTTGGAAGTATGGCCTAATATTACCTAATACTATAGATGCAAGGAAGACATAGACATTTAAAACAATTTGTAGTATTAGGACATCATGCTGCCTGATAGTGGACTGTGTACTGAGAATGGCAGTGAGAAGCATTATTAGCTTATCAATTGACTTTTCTAAAATTGTGAATAATAGACCATATGAGGAAAAAAATGGTTGGAAGCAATACTCAAGTCAAAATGGGCTTTTGGGTTATTTTCTCTTCCCCCTCCCTCCCCAACTTCCTCCCTAACCTCCTCCCTCTCTCTTTCTTTCCCTCTCTACATATCCAAATACTTACTTCAAAATGTCTATAAGTTAGCTGGCATACCCAAAATAGTATTTGAACCCAGCCAGGTCTGTTACAGTATGCGTTTTTTGTTGTGTGTGTGTGTGTGTGTGTGTGTGTGTGTGTGTGTGTGTGTGTGTGTGTGTGTGTGTGTGTGTGTGTGTGTGTGTGTGTGTGTGTGTGTGTGTGTGTGTGTGTGTGTGTGTGTGTGTGCGTGCGTGTATGCGTGTATGAGTGTGTGCACGTCGCATGTGCCTGCATGGGTGTGGAGTATTTACCTTGACTGGCATTCACTGGGGGTGGGGCATCACTACTAATTCTGCTCTTCTCAAATTCCTCATGATACTTTATCTGCAAACAGACAGACAGACAGACAGACCGACAGAACGGAGACATCATACAATGTACTGAGAGAATACTGCACTTTATAGATCGTTCCAGAAGGGGTCACTATGTTGCCAAATTCTGCCATCAACAACGCAATAGTCTAGGTTTGTGTGAAGTACCATTTTTGGAGCTATTGAAAAAAACAAAGAGGAAATTACAGTTCAAAGACAACAGTGATTTAACAATGAATACGTTTGCAACCAAGTTAAGCCCTGATCACATAACTTTGGTAGGAGGTTTGCTCTAAAGTTTTAAAACGAGATCACTTTCCCATCCACAACCATGTGCTAAGAAAATCCTACAATGGTTCCTTTCCTTGTTTCCTTTCCTTCATGACCACTTGTCTTAAAGGGCTGGATAGGGTTAGTAGTTCTCATAAACCAGTAGAAATTGTATCTAGTAACCCTTATAGGAGACAAGTGGCCATGAAAGGAAAGGAGATGATCTGTCCGAACTGTGTTCAACTACTGGAATGCAGCCATTGAAATTTGAGGATGGAGGAAACAGAGGACTGAATGTCCAGAGGAAGCGAAGTGCAGCCCTGTGTAACCAACTCGTCCTCAAACGACCTGAAGTAAACAAGCTTGGGAACTCAACAAACTACTAAGGAGCTTTAGAACGAGAGGAAAAGAGGGATAACAAATATAGAGTGTATGTAAAAGACAGAGAGAAAGACAAGAAAACAGAGAAAATAGCTAGAATAGAATAAAGACAAAAACAGCTAGAAGCAGACTGAGGCAAGCATTCAGAAAAATCAAAGAGAGATAAAGAGTTAAGAATGTGAGACGGGCCGAGAGAGGGGAGGACAACAATGAGACAGAAAGACCAGAGAGAGAGAGAGGACATATCTAGACAGAAACACAGAGAGTAAGAGGAAATAATGAAAGGTGAAACATAAACAGACAGAACTAGGAGGGAGTCGGTGGAGGGGATTATGTTAGTCTGACACTTGAAGTCACATTTCAGACATTTCTTAGGGCCCCAGAAGGTGTTGCCCTATATGGTCAAACTCCCTCAGCTATGAGGAGAAAGTGAATGTCCACTCTCAGTTTGCTGCTGTTCCCCAGATAGACACTCTCACTCTCGCTCTCTCTCTTCCTCCTGCTCCTGCTCTCTCTTGCCTTTCTCTATATTTCCCCTTTCCCCTCTCTTCCCACTCCCTACTCTCTCTCCCTCTTCTCTCTCTCTCTCTCTCTCTCTCTCTCTCTCTCTCTCTCTCTCTCTCTCTCTCTCACTACCCCCTTCCTCTTTCGTATCTCTCTTTCTCTCTCTCTTTCTCTCTCTCTCTCTCTCTCTCTCTCTCTCTCTCTCTCTCTCTCTCTCTCTCTCTCTCTCTCTCTCTCACTCTCTTTCTCTCCTTGGAGCAACAGTATCAGAGTGGAATGAGGAGAGATAGTGTTGAATTCTAGCCATGGCTCTCCATTATACCTCTAGGGAATACTACAGTCTCTGACAGTCTCATTCTTTTAGCCTTATCTGATATATGATATAGAGATGGAATGAGATAGATTGAGCCAGTCCATTTGACAAAATATGTCTATTAGTTTGGTCAGTCAGGAGAAAATGAGTTTATGTTTGCTGATGGAAAAAGGATAAGGGAGAGCACAAAGAAGGACTGCAGTTTTGTACGTAGCACTATTAGCAATGGTTCTTGGTCCCAGATCTGTAAACGTATTAAGCGTAAACAGATGTGGGACCAGGCTAGTAGCAATGACCTTTGCAGCTAAAATCTTTTGGTCCAAAGTGAGAAGAGGGGGAGATAGGGAAGTGGGTGTAGTTCATTAGGAATGTTGACTCTATACTGGTTTAGTTCTGTTTTTGAAAATGTAGATACAGAGTAAGTAGACTTACGTTGCTGATCTGGTCTTGCGTTTTCTTCACTCTCTGCATCTCCGGTGTGTCGGCCACCACGCTGAAGCCTTTCCCCTTGTTCTTCTCAAACTCCTCTTTGTACAGCGCCTGACACACGCAAACGCACGCACGCACACACCCACAGAAACACACACACACGGGTTTACAGAAAACCTCGCATACTAACAACATTTCTTCACTTGCTTACTTACTGTATGTCATACAAACACACATGAGCACATGACACATAAGCCATTACACTTCAGTAGGAGGGCTGAAATCAAAATACTGTACTACAATTCTAACATTAGTGGTTACGATAGTGTTGATTGGGCAATGCATTCATGCTAAATATACTTTTTCTCCTCGTCTTATCTCTGTGAACCCTCCATATTCCAGAACGAAATTGCTCACATCCACAAAGAACTACATTCCCCAAATGCTCACCACGACGCCCAGATCCGTTCACCAGTTTTCTTACACGAAGATAGGTTTTTAAATAATAATTCTGCCATAGACAACTATTGAACAGACAATAAAGAAATCCAACAAAGTTGTCAAAAGTGACACTCGAATCACAGAGAAAGATGAATTATGACCTTCAACTTCCGTTTGAATATTTAAGAAAGGAGTTGTTGATATAATTAAAACCAATCTTACAGTCAAAATGAAGGGAAGCTCATTTGGTACATGTCCTGTAATATGACACCTTCTAACAGCAAATGTTCATATTTTTGAAGGAGAAAAAGATAATTTATAGGAGTGGTAGAGATAATACATTCTCACTCAAGGCAAGCAACACGTGTTGATTGTATAGCTATGAGGGTTGTACATTTGATTTCACGTTGTTGCTCTGCTCTCACACAATCTGAAATCTCTGTGATGGGCTAACGCTAGGCTAGCTAGCTAGCACTGGGAAACAAATAGGACAGGTAGCGATAGCATCACTAACGTTAGCTAGTAGCTATCTATGGTTGAATTTGCTTTTAGAATGTAGTTATTTTCTCCTGTCTGTGTGGTTCATGTTTGTCAAACAGACAGTCTGTTCTCTTTCATTGACAAATCAGTTCTGTTGATTTATGGGCAGGTGTATTTATGTTAGCTAACTGGCTGACTAAATTAGCAAGCTAGCCAACTACCTAGCTAATTACCATATGAGCTAATCGGCCGTATCACTTGATAATTGTAAGTTTACTAGCTATCTGCCTAAATGTCAGTAAAGTCATGATAAAGGCAAAAGGCTCAGGCCTCATTCAGTGTGAGCTTTTGGCAGGACACTGGTACTTAACAGCTAAATTTAGCAAAACCATAGAAGGGAGGATGGTCAGGGAGGATATAATGCAAACGTCTAGCAAACCAAAGGTTGCGTATTCGAATCGCGTCTGGGACAACTTGAGTACTTTAGCTAAAAAGTAACTTTAGCGAACCACAACTTTAGCTAACCTCAACCATATTGTTCTGCAACTACTTAGCATGTTAGGTAACCCACACCCTAACCCTAACAGACCTGGAATAATTATAGTTTTACTAGGCTCTGTGGAAAGTAACTATTTTTTTCTGGGGAACACATACTGTAGTTCCTTTGGAGGTGACGACAACTATTTAAATACAGATCCCAAAAATTACTACCAATATTTTGTACCGATAAGTTCAAATAAGTTATGACGCTCAACTACTGTATGAATCTTTCAACATCCCACTGAAAATGTTGAAGTCTGCAATTCATTTGACCATACCTGAAAATACTAGTATTTCAAAGCCATTTGCAAATATTGCAAACAGCAAGTTGGATGCTTAGCAAAAACAACTTCTAACCTCTTTGTCCATCTAAGGTTAAGTGTTCTTGTTTCAAACACACACTATACCATCTTTAAAGGGATGGTTTACTCAGAATTTAAACTAACATGATTTTCTTGGCTTTAGTTTTGGGATATTTTGTTTCCTTCCGATACTTAATACCCATTTTTTGTTCCTGTTAGCATTCTCAGTAACACTTAACATTAAACTGTTCTTGTGCCTGTTTAATACAACTGTAATTACTTTTGGAGCAACATTTTATCTGCATGTTGTTACATAACACTTTGGTAATTGAATTTTAATTCCATAGCAATGAGCTGAGAGTTTTGTAACTACTGCACACAAGGTATAGTGACTGTCCCATATTCCAATTATGTAATAACTCCATTACAAAGCAATTTCCAAAGTCCTATGTAAAAACAGCACATGTATAAGAACTTGATGTCAAGAATTACTGTACTACCTTATGTCTCATTCAATATGAAAATATATTTGTTAGTCATTTTGAAGCTGCAAAAGTGGTCCATGTCCCTCATGTATTTCCCTCATGTAATTCATTTTAGTCTATACACTATAGTAAGCTGAATATCTAAGAACCCTCCAAACCATGTGCTTACGATCATTATATTCAAATACCTTCAAATATTATTTGGTTTTCTGAGAGGTATTCAAAATACTTTCAAATATTATTTGGTTTTCTGAGAGGTATTCAAAATACTTTCAAATATTATTTGGTTTTCTGAGAGGTATTCAAAATACTTTCAAATATTATTTGGTTTTCTGAGAGGTATTCAAAATACCTTCAAATATTATTTGGTTTTCTGAGAGGTATTCAAAATACTTTCAAATATTATTTGGTTTTCTGAGAGGTATTCAAAATAGTTTCAAAAATTATTTGTTTTTCTGAATTTGAATACCGAAGAAAACAGTTGCCTTTTAGTTGAAGCTCTATATAAACTATATTTGACTACCTTGATTATTTGAAAAGTTGGTATTTTAAAATAAACTACAAAACATAACTCATTTCTGCCCAGGTCTGAACCCTAAACCCTAGCTTAGCTAACGTAGTCACCTAACTAACATTAGCCACAAATGCGAATGCAACAAGATGTAAACTAGAAATCATGTTGTAGCTGATTGCCTTGATTTTTTGTTATTTGACTCAACTTCAAATTTTGTACAGTATATCAATAGCAGTGGCAGATGTAATAAGCTTAGTTTGCTGTACAATCTTAGTGCATATGTACAATTTAGGGCAGGGATGCTCATATCGAGCATGCAGCCATGCAATCTACATAGAAAAACATTGGCAGTAGAATGGCCTTACTGAAGAGCTCAGTGACTTTCAACATGGCACCATCATAGGATGCCACATTTCCAACAAGTCAATTTGTCAAATTTCTGCCCTGCTAGAGCTGCCCCAGTCAACTGTAAGTGCTGTTATTGTAAAGTGGAATCGTCTAGGAGCAACAACGACTCAGCCACAAAGTGGTAGGCCACACAAGCACAAAGAACAGGACTGCTGAGTGCTGAAGTGCATAGCACGTAAAAACCGTCTGTTCTCGGTTGCAACACTCACTACCGAGTTCCAAACTGCCTCTGGAAGCAACTTCAGCACAATAACAGTTCACCGGGATCTTCATGAAATGGGTTTCCATGGCTGAGCAGCTGCAAACAAGCCTAAGATCACCATGCATAATGCCATGCGTCGGCTGGAGGGGTGTAAAGCTCACAGCCATTGGACTCTGGAGCAGTGGAAACGCAATCTCTGGAGTGATGAATCACACTTCACCATCTGGCAGTCCGACGGACTAATCTTGGTTTGGTGGATGCCAGGAGAATGCTATCTGTCCCAATGCATAGTGCCAACTGGAAAGTTTGGTGGAGGAGGAATAATGATCTGGGGCTGTTTTTCATGGTTCGGGCAAGGCCCCTTAGTTCCAGTGAAGGGACATTTTAACGCTACAGCATACAATGACATTCTAGATGATTCTGTGCTTCCAACTTTGTGGCAACAGTTTGGGGAAGGCCCTTTCCTCTTTCAGCATGACAATGTCCCTGTGTACAAAGCGAGGTCCATATAGAAATGGTTTTGAGATCAGTGTGGAAGACCTCAACCCCATCAAACACCTTTGGGATGAATTGGAACACAGACTGCGAGCCAGGCCCGAATCGCCCAACATCAGTGCCCGATGTCACTATGGAAGCAAATCCTCGCAGCAATGTTCCAACATCTAGTGGAAAGCCTTCCCAGAAGAGTGGAGGCTGTTATAGCAGCAAAAGGGGGACCAACTCCATATTAATGCCTATGATTTTGGAAAGAGATGTTGGTCATGTAGTGTATATATACAGTGCCTTGCGAAAGTATTCGGCCCCCTTGTACTTTGCAACCTTTTTGCCACATTTCAGGCTTCAAACATAAAGATATAAAACTGTATTTTTTTGTGAAGAATCAACAACAAGTGGGACACAATTATGAAGTGGAACGACATTTATTGGATATTTCAAACTTTTTTAACAAATCAAAAACTGAAAACTTGGGCGTGCAAAATTGGTCTAAAGAAACATGATTTGAAGAAAATATATTACAGAAGAACAGAATTTGAGTTGGCCTAATGTATGTTATCTGGCTATGCTCTATGCCATAGGCTGTAGGCTTGTTAATTTAGCTGACAAGATATGTCCTGTGCCATTATATATATATTATATGATTTTATAGTAATAAGAATATAATTGAACTTAGCTGAATAAAATAGAAAGGATATTTTTCCCATTCTGGAGCGAGGGCGCATATGAAGTGGCTATGTTGAGCGTTAATGTGATCATTTGTTACAGGTCCTATACGCTAGAGTTATTTGCCAACTTTAATTGTGAATGATACAAACCTAACAATGACTTAGAAATCAAAACATATACGGGCTACATGATACGAATACAGGCTCTTGATGATTTGAGAAAGTCCCAAAAAAAAAGAAGCTTGCCTCACTTTCATCAAGTTATCATATCTTCACCCATGTTCACCCACCCTTCACCCATATTCTCAATGTAATATTGTCTTTATTAATATGTCAAATTAGTTTAGATTTACAATGGCCCATTATCAAATGGGCAGGAACAGGGGCAGGGGGAAAAGACATGCCGTCCATATGCACTCGAATAGCGAATGAAGGCAACACTCGGTTTTATAGAGGAGCTGTGCTTAATATGAGCAGCTGATAACTAAATATAAAAACACTTATTTAACTCCATGCATCAACCCTTGTTTGAGGAGCATGCTCTCATTGCGCCGTGGGCTCTCCAACCCTGTTTCTACAGCTACCCAGTGCTTCATTTGAGAAACCATGTGAAATCTCTGAAATCTGTTCAGGAACATTGATAGTAACATGTTTTTGCAACAAAATAGATTTCACTAAACTGTTGACTGCCCCTCTACACGCTCGAGAAAGGAATAAAGAAGAGAGGAGGAGTAGATGGAAACGCATGGTGGTGAGATACTCTGTATAGCTAGAGGTAATGTGTCACCCAATGAATTATGAAAATATAAAAAATGCCCTATTACTAGGCTGTTCAAAATCAAATACAAATTCACTATAATTGTAGGCTAACAGTAAGCCTTTGAGGCTTGGGCTCATATGCCTAAGAATTATGCTCTAACGTGTATTGATGTTTTGAATTAATCGTCACCTTAGAAAGCGCTGTCTATTTCATTGCGCTAGGCTTTGAAACAACATCCACAAAGACCATGTTTTGCACTCAGTTTCAACCTGCTGCTGAACTTCTTTCTTCATATTGATCATCACATTGAGGTGAGTTTTAAAAGCATGATACTGTTTTGATGATGTGTTTGAAGATTTTCAATTGTATTTGCATTGATGTCAGAGTGGTTAGAGGGACAATAGAGCCCTGAGTACCAGGCCATTAGGACCTGATGTTAGTTAGCAAGTTGTGTACCATCAAAGCATGTCCGGTGTACATAAAAGGAGATTACCGTGACTCAACGGTCACATGGAATTTTGACTCATGACTGCCGGTGTGGCGTTAATACGGTCATCGCAACAGCCCTACCTAATAGCACCATTCTCCATTCCTCACTGAGATTCACCAGAGTAGCCTGTTCTAGGCACCCCGAACAAGTATAGCAGAAACTGTGCATATAGTGGAGAATTTGGCACATGCGGAGAAGCTTCGAACTTTTAGCTGTCAGGAAGAAGGTTCCAAAGAATTCGGATCCACAGACACCCCCCGTAATTTTAAAGCCTCCAACTGCTGGGAGCCACAAGTACTAAAGTCATTAACAACAACCCATAGCAGAGAAGAGAGAACTCCTCCTTGCCACACACACACACACGCACGCACGCACGCACGCACGCACGCACGCACACACACACACACACACACACACACACACACACACACACACACACACACACACACACACACACACACACACACACACACACAGATGTGAGTCATGTGCTTGCTATGCTATGAGGAATATGCTTTCTCAGTGAGGGAGAGCAGGGGTGCATCGACTTTTATGGTTATGCTTTATGAACAATAAAAAGGCCTTGCTCGTGTGAGTGAGAGTGAGAGTGAGGGGGAAAGGACCATACCGTGTTTACAGAAAGTACCCTCCTACAATAGGAAGATTCTAAGAAGTTACTAAACATTAATATTGTTTAACATTACATTAACATTTCCCTTTTGTCAAACCTTCCCCTAAAAGTTTTACCAAATTGACAGACGAGGCATTTTTTTTCACTTAATTAAATGTGAATTGCTAATCTTTGAGATATGGCTGTATCTATTGTCATTAAAGGCCCAGTGCAGTCAAAAACGAATATATATTTCCACACTATGTGGTTGGAATAATACTGTGAAATTGTGAAAAGGATGATAATGCCCCTTTAGTGTAAGAGCTGTTTGAAAAGGCCACGTGAAAGTTCTGTCTGTTTTGGCGGGATGGAGTTTTGGCCTGCCTGGTGTCTTCACCAAGGTAAATTAGTAAATTAGTTAATAGACCAATAAGACAGATAGTTCCAAACATTGGATTAGGGATCAGTAAATTAATAGGATCTGGTTCAAAACCTCTTTGCCAATAGCAGGTTGTTTTCAGTTTTCAGTTTTCAGCTCCCCACCTCCAGACAGTCCTAGCAAAATTGTTGCTTGAGAAATTGCTCTTTGGTAAGAAGCTATTTTTGTTTCTTTTTGATGATTTTAATTGATAACAACACAGTAGGGTACTTAATTGTCACCCAAAAATGGATTTGATATTGATACAAAAACAGCTGCATTGGACCTTTAACGTCTATGGTAGTGGGAAGAATTGCATGTAACTCTGCCCACTTAATATTTCCATTAACACTAAACATACTGTACAGCTGTGTGTGCATAGTGGCTGCTAACCTAAAAACACACAAAACATACTCCCGTTCTTCCTCGGCAGAAACGAGAGATAGAAGGAGAAAGAAAGGAATAGAAAAAGGAACAGATAGTGATAGAGGAAGACAAGCAGAACATGGGGTCTTTAGCGGTGGGGGGGTTGACCTTAAAGCCTTTGACTACCATTTTGTGGCTGTGGTATCAGCGTGGCTAGTAATAGGTTTAGGTTTAGGTTTATTTAATCATCTTGGTACATATGTCAGAAACATACATAACATGTGATGTCATACAACAAGTGGAAAGATAAGACCAGCCTGAAAGGATAAGACCAGCCTTATCCATGACTATTGTTTTAGGGAAGAGTTATAGGTAACACTTCTTATGAATACCTTCTTCATAATGCATTATAAACACATCCACAGAGCCTTATTAGCTATGCATAATACACTTTAAGCTATAACTACATGCATAAAGGATTATGAGTTATTATGCACATGAGATTCTGTATTGGATTGTTCATCTTGGACTGGATCATCTTTGTTCCTGGTAATGTACACTGAGTGTACAAAACATTAAGAACACCTTCCTAATATTGAGTTGCACCCCCTCCGGGCCCCCTTTTGCCCTCAGAACAGCCTCAATTCGTCAGGCACGGACTCTACAAGGTGTTGAAAGTGTTCCACAGGTTTGCTTGCCCATGTTGACTCCAATGCTTCCCACAGTTGTGTCAAATTGGCTGGATGTCCCTTTGATGGGTAACCATTCTTCATACACACGGAAACTGTTGAGCATGAGAAGCCCAGCAGCTCTTCAGTTCTCAGCAGCTCTTGACACAAACCGTTGGACCTGGCACCTACTACCATCCCCTGCACAAAGGCACTTAAATCTTTTGTCTTGCCCATTCACCCTCTGAATGGCACACATACACAATCCATGTCTCAACTGTCTCAAAGCTTCGAAATCATTCTATTGCCTGTCTCCTCCAGGTGACATCAATAAGGGATCACAGCTTTCAGCTCGATTCACTTGGTCAGTCTATGTAATTGAAAGAGCAGGTGTTCATAATGTTTTGTACACTCAGTACAGTAATTTGCTTAATCTAGTCGCATTGCATCAGAGGTATGAATAGGGAAGGAAAGCCAGTGTGTGAGTTTTGGTTCATCTTACATTAGTACCCCAGGTCATCTTAGGTTTCATTACATACAGTCGAGAAGAACTACTGAATATAAGATCAGCGTCAACTCACCATCAGTACGACCAAGAATATGTTTTTCGCGACGCGGATCCTGTGTTCTGCCTTACAAGCAGGACAACGGAATGGATCGCATGCAGCGACCCAAAAAACAACTCCGAAAAAGAGGGAAACGAGGCGGTCTTCTGGTCAGACTTCGGAGACGGGCACACCGTGCACCACTCCCTAGCATTCTTCTTGCCAATGTCCAGTCTCTAGACAACAAGGTTGATGAAATCCGAGCAAGGGTAGCATTCCAGAGGGACATCAGAGATTGTAACGTTCTGTGCTTCACGGAAACATGGCTCACTGGAGAGACGCTATCCGAAGCGGTGCAGCCAACAGGTTTCTCCACGCATCGCGCCGACAGAAACAAACACCTTTCTGGTAAGAAGAGGGGCGGGGGCGTATGCCTTATGGCTAACGAGACATGGTGTGATGAAAGAAACATACAGGAACTCAAATCCTTCTGTTCACCTGATTTAGAATTCCTCACAATCAAATGTAGACCGCATTATCTACCAAGAGAATTCTCTTCGATTATAATCACAGCCGTATATATCCCCCCCCAAGCAGACACATCGATGGCTCTGAACGAACTTTATTTAACTCTTTGCAAACTGGAAACCATTTATCCGGAGGCTGCATTCATTGTAGCTGGGGATTTTAATAAGGCTAATCTGAAAACAAGACTCCCTAAATTGTATCAGCATATCGATTGCGCAACCAGGGGTGGAAAACCTTGGATCATTGTTACTCTAACTTCCGCGACGCATATAAGGCCCTGCCCCGCCCCCCTTTCGGAAAAGCTGACCACGACTCCATTTTGCTGATCCCTGCCTACAGACAGAAACTAAAACTAGAGGCTCACACGCTGAGGTCTGTCCAACGCTGGTCCGACCAAGCTGACTCCACACTCCAAGACTGCTTCCATCACTTGGACTGGGATATGTTTCGTATTGCGTCAGATAACAACATTGACGAATACGCCGATTCGGTGTGCGAGTTCATTAGAACGTGCGTTGAAGATGTCGTTCCCATAGCAACATTCCCTAACCAGAAACCGTGGATTGATCGCAGCATTCGCGTGAAACTGAAAGCGCGAACCACTGCTTTTAATCAGGGCAAGGTGTCTGGTAACATGGCCGAATACAAACAGTGCAGCTATTCCCTCCGCAAGGCTATCAAACAAGCTAAGCGTCAGTACAGAGACAAAGTAGAATCTCAATTCAACGGCTCAGACACAAGAGGCATGTGGCAGGGTCTACAGTCAATCACGGACTACAGGAAGAAATCCAGCCCAGTCACGGACCAGGATGTCTTGCTCCCAGGCAGACTAAATAACTTTTTTGCCCACTTTGAGGACAATACAGTGCCACTGACACGGCCTGCAACGAAAACATGCGGCCTCTCCTTCACTGCAGCCGAGGTGAGTAAGACATTTAAACGTGTTAACCCTCGCAAGGCTGCAGGCCCAGACGGCATCCCCAGCCGCGCCCTCAGAGCATGCGCAGACCAGCTGGCCGGTGTGTTTACGGACATATTCAATCAATCCCTATACCAGTCTGCTGTTCCCACATGCTTCAAGAGGGCCACCATTGTTCCTGTTCCCAAGAAAGCTAAGGTAACTGAGCTAAACGACTACCGCCCCGTAGCACTCACTTCCGTCATCATGAAGTGCTTTGAGAGACTAGTCAAGGACCGTATCACCTCCACCCTACCTGACACCTACCAGACCCACTCCAATTTGCTTACCGCCCAAATAGGTCCACAGACGATGCAATCTCAACCACACTGCACACTGCCCTAACCCATCTGGACAAGAAGAATACCTATGTGAGAATGCTGTTCATCGACTACAGCTCGGCATTCAACACCATAGTACCCTCCAAGCTCGTCATCAAGCTCGAGACCCTGGGTCTCGACCCCGCCCTGTGCACCTGGGTACTGGACTTCCTGACAACATCTCCTCCCCTCTGATCCTCAACACTGGGGCCCCACAAGGGTGCGTTCTGAGCCCTCTCCTGTACTCCCTGTTCACCCACGACTGCGTGGCCGCACACGCCTCCAACTCAATCATCAAGTTTGCGGACAACACAACAGTGGTAGGCTTGATTACCAACAACGACGAGACGGCCTACAGGGAGGAGGTGAGGGCCCTCGGAGTGTGGTGTCAGGAAAATAACCTCACACTCAACGTCAACAAAACTAAGGAGATGATTGTGGACTTCAGGAAACAGCAGAGGGAACACCCCCCTATCCACATCGATGGAACAGTAGTGGAGAGGGAAGCAAGTTTTAAGTTCCTCGGCATACACATCACAGACAAACTGAATTGGTCCACTCACACAGACAGCATCGTGAAGAAGGCGCAGCAGCGCCTCTTCAACCTCAGGAGGCTGAAGAAATTCGGCTTGTCACCAAAAGCACTCACAAACTTCTACAGATGCACAATCGAGAGCATCCTGGCGGGCTGTATCACCGCCTGGTACGGCAACTGCTCCGCCCTCAACCGTAAGGCTCTCCAGAGGGTAGTGAGGTCTGCACAACGCATCACCTGGGGCAAACTACCTGCCCTCCAGGACACCTACACCACCCGATGTTACAGGAAGGCCATAAAGATCATCAAGGACATCAACCACCCGAGCCACTGCCTGTTCACCCCGCTATCATCCAGAAGGCGAGGTCAGTACAGGTGCATCAAAGCTGGGACCGAGAGACTGAAAAACAGCTTCTATCTCAAGGCCATCAGACTGTTAAACAGCCACCACTAACATTGAGTTGCCGCTGCCAACACACTGACACTGACTCAACTCCAGCCACTTTAATAATGGGAATTGATGGGAATGATGTAAATATATCACTAGCCACTTTAAACAATGCTACCTTATATAATGTTACTTACCCTACATTATTCATCTCATATGCATACGTATATACTGTACTCTATATCATCGACTGCATCCTTATGTAATACATGTATCACTAGCCACTTTAACTATGCCACTTTGTTTACATACTCATCTTATATGTATATACTGTACACGATACCATCTACTGTATCTTGCCTATGCTGCTCTGTACCATCACTCATTCATATATCCTTATGTACATATTCTTTATCCCCTTACACTGTGTATAAGACAGTTTAGGAATTGTTAGGTAGATTACTTGTTGGTTATTACTGCATTGTCGGAACTAGAAGCACAAGCATTTCGCTACACTCACATTAACATCTGCTAACCATGTGTATGTGACAAATACAATTTGATTTGATTTGATTTGATATACAGTGACGGGGTAGGCTGTCATTGTAAAATAAGAATTTGTTCTTCACTGACTTGACTAGTTAAATAAAGATTGCATTTAATTTTTTATTTTTAAATGCATGTGACTCCATGATCACATTGGCCCCACAGGGGTTCCCAACCTTTTTACAGGGGTTCCCAACCTTTTTACAGGGGTTCCCAACCTTTTTACAGGGGTTCCCAACCTTTTTACAGGGGTTCCCAACTAAATTTTACATTTGAGAAATTCCTTGAAGCACTAGGAAATGTTTGCTAATTTAAAGCAAATTTCCGGCAATTTTACGTAGTTTAGCATGACATCTATTGTTGTGTATGCTATTTCACGTTAATAATGATGGGAAAAATCAAGTCTCGCTCATTTGAGGTTATCTCCCTGCCAATATGTAATATTGTATTGTAAGCCATTTTAACCTCTTATTCAGAACACCGTGGACTATCAAAGTAGCAAAATGCTCTATGGTTTTGTGTCATTTTCAGAAAGTGAATAGCTCAATTGATGGCAACAAATATTTGTGACAACTGAAGGTTGTAGCTCAGCCTCTGAATGTCAAACCGAGGATATCCCTATGTGCAACAGGATCGTGTCTTTCTTATGCAGTTTATGTATGGTTGGTTGTTTCTAGCCTAAAAAGCATTGCAGAGATATTCATCATTATACATTGGTTGATTTAATAAGGATCATTTTTTTTACCCCTCAAATCACGTAAAGGCTCTGGAAACCCCCCAGGAAACTTTATCTCGACCCCGAGGTTGGTAACCTTTTGCAGTAGGGTGTCTGCAGTGCCTATGTTGGTAATTGCGGGATAGATAAAGTATGTGTTTGTGTGTGTTCGTGTGTGTTTCCATGGCCTCATTACTAATATGTGAGTTCAAATTGGGCCATGCAAAGTGTGTGTATGTGTCTGTGTGAGTGTGTGTGTGTGTGTTAGTTTCTAAGGAGGGTAAAGAAGGATTCATCAGTTGTAGAAGGAATCCAATTGTCATGACAGCGGGGTAGAGAGTTGGGTTCAATCTGTCTTAACTGAGTGACGGAGTAAGAGATGGAGATAGAGAGAGGAAAAGGAAGATAGAAGAGGTCATGCCACAGGATTAAAGAAAGATTACTATGGTACCTGGGTAGCAATGACGGGAGGAAAAAAGGTTAGAGAGAGGTTACAGTACGACACTAAGTGGGTGTGAGCCCTGCTAGGTAAGGTCTAATGCAGGCAGGGAGTCTATCTCTGGGCACAGGAATGTGAATCTGGGTTGTCTTTGATTCCCAGCCTAAAATAAATTGGTTTCAACTTCAATTTGGTTAAAGAGGCCCTAGATGTTGATTTGAGGGCCTTCGCACTCTTATAAATGCTTATACCTCCCGAGTGGCACAGCGGTCTAAGGCACAGTGGTCACTGTATTGCAGTGCTAGAGGCGTCACTACAGACCCTGGTTTGTTTCCAGGCTGTGTCACAACCGGCCGTGATCGGGAGTCCCGTAAGGCGGCGCACAATTGGCCCACAATTGGCCGTGGAGGTAGGCCGTCATTGTAAAAAATAATTTGTTCTTCACTGACTTGCCTAGTTAAATAAAGGTAAAATAAATAAATACATTAAATGGGTATATACACACAGATAGGCAAGTTTCACACAGATAGTGTCCTGGACCACAAACAAAACCCCTTTTTCAATGGACAATCTCCATTGAAAGTACTTTGTGCTTTTTAGTCCAGGACTAGGTTGACTCTTTGTCTAGGAAACTGGCCCTTTAGAGTTCAGTAGTATCTGTGTTCTAACCTGGCTGTTCAACATGCTCTGCTGTTTGAGTCGCAGGTTCTCTGGGGTGTCAATCACGGAGGTGAAGGAGCTCTTCGGGTAGTGCCTGCAACAAAGAGCCAAAGAGAAGAGATATTAGAGCAGGATGTGAAGAGGCGTACGCAGGGTAAGAATGTACATTTCTTTCAACTTCTAGGGCTTTTTTTTGCCACTGTCAATTGATTTTCAGTGGAATTTTTGGGCCTTTCCAGAGCACTGACCAAACTAAACTTGGGTGGTTGAAGCTAAGGTAATCTATGTTAAGAAGGCCCTCCTATAATGCCCCCATCTGGAGAAGGGTGTGTGCACACAGATAAAATACATCCTGGATTAGCAGGTAATCCCACCACACACACACTACTGTGAGTACACACATACACACACAGATGGACACGCAGCATGTCTGTGTGTGTTTGTCAGTTTGCCAACTGCACCCTGTTATACATCCGGTGCCACAATCCTTTCTTGGTTAATTTGATCTAGTCACCATAGGGGAGTGTGGGAGAAAATGTAAGACTTGTCAGACAACTGACAGATTTGTCTCTGTCTCTGTCTCTGTTCCTCCCTCCCTTCGCCCGTCTGTCTGTCTGCCTAGTCCCACTTCTCTATATCACCTTTCCAATGACATGACAATAGCCCTACTGTCTTGTCATTCCTGTAGCACATTGTAGTGTAGTTGGAGGGATCATTGTCTGCCTGCATGAATGGAAATTCAAATGAAAAGCACCTAGCACACCAGACAACGTGCTTGCAGTGCCTGCCAGACAGATACAAGCATGGACAATAATATCAATGGTATGCTGTGTGATATACTCACATACTGCAGTAGGGTTTCTTGTCGAAGCCTTGGTAATTCTTCATGTTAAGTGTCAATTTGCACACCTCGCAGCTGAAACATCCTTTATGCCAGTACTGTGAAGAATGGATGGAGAGAAAGAGATGGAGGGAGAGATATGGCCGGGTGGAGAGAGAGAAAGATGGAAGGACGGGGTAGAGAGATGGAAGGAGACAGGGAGCAGGGAGAGAGGGGGAATATGAGGGTAAATAGCTCAATTACATGATTTAGGACTAGTGTCACGACTCGAGTATGACTAAATCTATGACTGTTGGAATGTTTGTCCCATGGGAAAAACAAATCCAAGTGTAATGGCAAATTAAATGTAATCTACAATGACAGCATGGGAAAATTCCATTCTTCTAACATTAAAGCACAGCTGCACCACCGTTCCATGACTCACAAAACCACCATATCCTCCTGACCCGTGTGGACTCGGAGTGGGGTGACATGGGAAATTGAGTTTTCAGACTTGATTCAGAAGAAATCCGTAAAGCAAGTGTAAAATATATTTGGAGGGATTTTTGTGCTTTCAACGTTCCAGATTTCACATACACACACGCACACACACGCACGCACACACACACACACACACACACACACACACACACACACACACACACACACACACACACACACACACACACACACACACACACACACACACACACACACACACACACACACACACACACACACACACACAGAGAGAGAGAGAGATAGCCTAAAATCAATAGCCAAAAATCATATCTGGTAGATACACAAACCACAAACCTCAAGTGTTTGAAACTAGACATGATATGCTCTTGGAAAGGGCTATGACAAATACAATGAGCTTCACACACACACACACACACACAACAACATTATGTTCATACTGTTCACAATACCAGGGTTATTAACCCCATGTTGTGGATGTAGAGAGAGACATAGAGATTTGTTGAGCTTCCAATTCACTGGTCATGTAAAGAGGAGAATGTATATCTAGCCCATCATGCACACCTTGCAGTTGTAATTGCATGTTACAGCCTATTACAACATGAATCAGCTCCCAAACAGGGGATTAAAACGTAACATGGAGTAAATTGTATTATTATATATGGACTGGATACATTTAGCCAGAGCTTGATAGTTATAAGCAATACTACCCACATCAGACAATGGTATTATAGGCTAGCCCATCCATTGTACATTTCCCAAAAGACTAAGCATAATGTAAACAAACATTGGCAGAATGTAGGCTATCATTGACACAGCAAAACTTGTGAACTCTTAGTGCAACTAGATCATTTATCATTCATTGTTTTTTTCCCCTTCTATCAGCAGCCACCCATGCACCCAAAATGCGCTTGCACAAAGAAGATAGCCAACTCCCTCAATATAGTTTATTATATTCTGTGAATAGGCGTAGGCCAAATTGCGCCCGAATCATGCCTTACCTTGTCTAGACAATTCACTTTTTCCGTGGGGTAAACCATTTTACTGCATCTTCCACATAACGGATTCATGGCGAAAGGGAAAATCCTCTTTCAGAAATAACGGGACGCAGTGAAATTAATATTCTGGTGTAGACCTATTGAAGCGAACCTATCCAAAATAGCGTCAGTTAAATCGGCAGATATTCTAAATTCCAATAGTCCGTTTTTTTGACAGCGCACAATTCTTACTAGGCGCGCGCGTTCACGAAATTGATTAAATGAAAACTCGGTCGTGAGGCGAGAGGGAGAGGCTTATTTTCGGAGAGCGGAGAGGGAAGGCGGTACCGCTGTAATGATGCAGAACCGTCAAGCAGACTATTTGCTCCGTAATAACCTTATAAGGAGTACAGCAGATGTGTATTGTATTTGCTGTTATAAACAACATTGGCACAAGTATGGTTATGGTATTCAAGTCATTCGCAACTTGTAGTTTAGGGGGAGACCTACTGAAGTTGCAATCCTGGATGAGTGTGCCAAGTTCTAGGGCGTTGCAGTAGTTTCAACATGTACTAGTAGCTAGGCAAATAACCATCAAAGAAATAAAAACAAGCTCAGTCAGAGAACAATGATGCCATGTGTTAACCATTATTGGAGAAGAAAATGACAAAAATGACATGTAACCCCCACCCCCATTAAAAACGTACATAATAGGCTACATACATAAATACACAAATATAGAAACCAGAATTGTGTTACCCCCTATTATGTTGTGGGGAATTAGACAAACGCATAGAATGGTTTGTCTGCTAAATGACTTAAATGTAAATGTAAATGTAAGTGTTAAATTGAGAACATGCTCCTTTGGTGTCATGGACGCGATTTACATTGCCATGCATTTACATTGTAACATATCTGAGATTTTCCGTGGTGGTAGATGTGTTTAGAAATATTTTCGTTTTTGCTGCCTTTCCTCATAAAACACCATTAATATCAGAACACCATAGACAATTGTGGTGTAGACTACATAAACTGTTAAACGTGAAGATTTATCGTTAACGGGGGTATAGCTCAGTGGTAGAGCATTTGACTGCAGATCAAGAGGTCCCCGGTTCAAATCCAGGTGCCCCCTCATTTTGGCGATGCATATTTTATCAGTAAGATATTGATCGCTTGAAATAGTTTTTCACACGTCTTAATATTGGTATCCTGAAGCTGATGTATATGGTAGATATGTAGGGCAGTAATGCAGTACAAATGGAAGGATGTATGGTTTACAGCAGACCTGGGGGCAATTATTTGCAATGGAGGACCACATTAGAATATATTTTTGCCATTAGCGGGCCAGAATGATATTACAGGATTATACATCATGTGTATGACTGTGTTGACAGATATATCTACTGTAAATCACATCCAGATATGCTACTTATTTTACTTTTTTAACATGCACAGAAATTAAACACATCCATGTTCTCCTTTTGGTAGGCATTTTCATTATTAAACATGCAATGAACCACACGGAGGGAAAAGTACACTGCATTCAACACCATGGAAGGAACTCTTGTTAACGGGTATGCACAAAAACACAAGACAGAGAGAGAGCTCAACATTACATTTAAACTACTCAATCAGTGTGAGGTGTGAAATCTCTGGGCATTGACTAGCGCAGTGAAGTCAGGTATAGTTTCTGACGTTGCTATGCGCATGATTGCTGAGAGGTGAGAGTCAATGAGAGATGATCTGTGCCTTGACTTGTCATATTTCATCACTGAAAATGTCTGTTCACGTATATAGGTTGACCCAAACAGTACAAACACCTTCTGAGCATGACTCCTAATCTTTGGAAAGTTTTGTTCATCGAGTGATGCATAGAATCTTGTCAGTGACATTGTTCTGACTAGTTCTCCAATCACTGCATCAGACTGAAGATCGATACGCTCAAATTGCAGTTATCCACATTGAAGGTGAAAGGAGAGGAAACCAACAGCATGTCATTTTCCAACACGTTGAAATCCTCAAAACGACTGGTCATCTGATGAGGAACAGACTTGTAGCGTCGGAAGGTGGGTGAGATTGTTGGTTTCTACTTGGCGGGTCAGGAGGAGTCATTTTCCTTTGAAGGCTTTGACAAGGCTGTACATCTGATGTGCAAAAAGGCCCTTCCCTTGTAGTTTGGAAATCAGTTAATTCATGAGGGCCATGATGTCCACGCTGAAGGCAAAATCGGCCAACCATTCTTTATCTTGCAGTTGAGGGAAAATTTGTAAAAACTCATCTCCAACTTCAGGTCCCACACCCTTCCCAAACTCAGCCATCTCACGTTTGTGTGGTAGGGGAGATCTGCATGACCCAACTTTGTCTCTTCCAACAGTGAGACAGAGACAGTCTGTGGAGACAGTCTGTGGTTTAAAGATTTTGCTCTTATGAAATGTATCACTTTAGTGACTGTATCCACAACATGGCTCATTTTCAGAACACATTTACAGAGCATCTCCTGATGAATAATGCAATGCAGGAAAATAATTTTCCGATCTCAGCTCAGCTACTTGATCGTGTATCTTTTTCAAAAGGCCAACATTTTTCCTGTCAAGTTTGGGCACCCTTCAGTGGTCACACTGGATAACTTTTCAAAACTCAGTCCCAGCTTTGCCACACACTTATTCACCTCCTCCAATAAATATTTCCCTGTGGTTGTGCTCCTCATTGCCTGCACTGAAGCAAGTTCCTCTGTAATTTCAAAGTCTGGGGTTATGCCTCGTAAGAATATCAACAACTGCGCTGTGTCACGTGCATCACTGCTCTCATCCAGGGCCAAGGAGAAACAGGTGAAATCCTTTACCTCGTCTTTCAACTGTTGTTCCATATTCTCTGCGATGTTCGTCTTGACAGGGAAACATTTTCAAACAGCTCTTTCTTATCAGGGCAAAGTATTGCTGCTGAGTCAATTAAACATTATTTAATGAATTCGCCCTCAGCGAATGGCTTGCTACGTTTAGCAATTTTGTGGGACAGTATATAGCTAGCTCTCGCAATTCCGTTGTTTTCTGAATGCAGTTTTGTGAAAAGTCCTTCATGCTTTTGCAACTGAGAAAGCCACACCTTTCGATGTACTTGTCCTCTGCTCAGAAGACATATTCATATATTTCTCTGCATGCTTCATCTGGAAGTGTCAGGACAAGTTGTAGTCTTTCAAGACAGCGATGCTCTCTTTGCACACTAAGCACACAGCTTTCCCTGATATTTCAATAAAGAAATATTTCGATGTCCACTCTTGCTGGAACACCCTACATTCATTGTCTACTTTCCTTTCCTTTGAAATCTTTGAAAAACTAATTTTTGCGCAATTTCTAGCTAGCTACAATGTAACTATGACGTGTGTGTCAGCCTGTCAGTCACTGTCTGTCCTCGTGCAGTTGTTATTTATACGTGCCTTCAAAATAACTGTCCAGCAAGTGGTGGGAGTTAACTCATTACACAAAGATGAGTATTCATTGGGCTTTTAATTTGAATAACAAATACGTCAGTGACAGTGGCTATGTGGTCCCAAATCTGTGTGGTCCCAAATCTGGGATTAAGGGGCTATTTTCCAAATTTAAAATGATAAACATTCAACATTGGCCATGCTGTCAATGAAGCACGATTTGTGCCATGCTCACAACAACTGTTAACTCAGAGGACCGCCGCACCACCTTACTGTTCAAGTAAGCCAACCAAAAATGTATTGTATGCTGCTTCAAAAATGATGTAATATGCCAGGGAGGTATGTTTACTGTAGCAAAGAAAGTAATACTAAGTGTATGTCGTGTAGTAAGATATTAGTAGCCCATGTGACTCACTCTAATAATTTGGTCTATTTACCCCTCTTAATTTCACCTACTGTTCTACTGTAGCCCATAACCTGTTTTAGAGAAATGTAATCATTGAATATTGTAAGAGCTTTTATTGTCTGCTTATTTGCCCCCTTTATTTATCCTACGGTTCTAACTTGGTGTACAGGGAGAGCACTGTCAGAATGGTTCATGTTCTGAATTCTGTCGCTGTACATTTCAAAAGTGCTAAACAAATAGTTATATTGACTAATGTTACGTCTGTCCTAGCTCGCTCATTGTCTTAATTGAAATTACAGTTTGCCTCATCCGCTTGTCGTCCCCATATGCCATAGTTTCTACATTTCAATTGTCATTAGAAACCACATTTGTTTAAGCAAGTCAGCCATATCAGCTATTTTTTTTAAGGCAGTAAATGAGTCTGAATAAACTGTTTCGCTGCCAGACAAGGCTCCGCTGATAGCCAGGTGTAGCAGTGGTAAGATGTTGGGACTGCTGTTGGGACAGCTTTATGTAGGCACTAACAATTTGTGGGCACCATTTGTCACCGTTATAGTGCAATTAATGTATTATTTTGTGTTGTGGCTTTGCTGGCATGCAATCCACTTTTCTTTTTTTTCTCCCCACCAAGATTTACATACTAAAATCGCCACTGATCATATCTATCTTTGAGCCATACCTGGATGGAATGCCCCAGTAAGACTCCAGACACACCAGACAGGACTTGACAGCTTTCTGCTTTCTCCCAGGGCAGAAATCACTCTTTACATCTCCAGGACCTGCATATCCAGAATTCATTTTGACCTGAGGTTCAGCAGTAGGTACATCTTTCAACCACTCAGCACACAACGTCAAATTATGGGCGACATCAGTTCCGTCAGTCACAGCCGTTATTTCACCCCAAAATAGTATTTAGTCCATCCGTTTGGGCCTAAATTTAGCTGAAGATCAGCCTGACCGCTAGCTTGCTGTACTCATGGAACACGAGAGGCATGAAAAATAATCATATATTGCATAGCCTATATTGATTGAATTACAGAGGCTTCATGGAAATATGGGTGCACAATTTAACAACTAAATGTATTGCTATTTGAATTCAGTATTTTAACTGCCATTTGCTTCTGTGACATACAGTACTTTGCAAGTGCTCGGGGGACAACTGAGTGCATCTTCAGAGCAATGCATCCATATTTTGTGAGGTAGGTCAATAAAAGCCAATCAACACTTATTTCTTCATGCAACAATGCTGAATAGTTGTTTAAGGTCTTTTTAATGTTAAAAAATAAAAATAAAGTATTTGAATGTAAATGAATTGCGTTTTATTTGTACAAAGGATTGTTTTCCAACACTGTCATAAATATGCCTTTCGTTTAAAGTAAACCTCAAAGTAAAGAAATGACTGTTTTCAGATTTGCTGCTTGGTGGGGTTAGCAGGGACGATCCCATAGAAGGCGTAGACCTTCAGATTATCCAGGTCTGCCTGGCCTGCCACAGTGAAGTGTCACGTTCGGACCTTTATTCCTTTGTTTTGTATGGTCAGGGCGTGAGTTGGGGTGGGCAGTCTATGTTAGTTTTTCTATTTCTGTGTCTGGCCTGATATGGTTCTCAATCAGAGGCCAGCTGTCTATCGTTGTCCCTGATTGAGAACCATATTTATATAGCCTGTTTTCCTATGTGTTTTGTGGGTGGTTATTTTCAGTCTTTGTGTGTCTGCACCAGATAGAACTGTTTCGGTTGTCACTTTGTTGCTTTGTATTTTTGAAGTGTTCAGTTGTTTATTAAAAAGATGAACACTAACCACGCTGCGCTTTGGTCCTCTCCTTCTTCCACCCAAGACAGCCGTTTACATGAAGGCTGTGGACAGGAACTTGCAGAAGGAGCTATATAGTGGATGGTGTTCTGAGACACTCTCTCTGGTGAACCATTGCATGCAGTGGAACAAGTCCAGTTTTACATTGATGTCCTTGTTGAACTTGTTGTTAGCCAAGTTCTCAGATGTGAACTCTGCAACTATAGCCTCTGTGGTCGTTCAGGCAGCCCACAGGAGATGCTCATGAGGCTGGGAGTCCGGGACTCAGAATGCAGCACAGCAGTCCCCATTTACACATAGAGAAAAAAAATATTGACATAACAATTTTTCATGAGCTGATCATAGCAAAAAAGAAAATACTTCTGCTTTTCCCACTGTGGAAACACATTGCAAATATGTTCAGGATAAATCCTGTTAGGTTTGGTAGATGATATTCAGAGCTTAAATAGCTCAATGCCAGCAGCGCTGTAGTGATTGGTCCTCTTAGGTAGCCTCCAGGGACTGCTCACTCTCCGACTGCAGCATAACCCAGGACAGGATCATCCAGTTCACATTCATCATCACATAGGATGACATGGTGCCAGATGACAATGTCACCTTCCTGGCCACTTCGTGGGTGTGGTCAGACCTGAATACCTGTCCGAAGGTGCCATGTAGAGCTGGATGAGGGCTGGCTCCTGATGTTGGTATTCTTGTAGGAGGCAGTCAGTCAGGTAGTGTGAAGACACAGACACTCCACACCAGCCATCTATCTGCATCTTCATAGCCTCCAAACGGAGCAGGTGAGTTCTCCCGTCTCAGGAGCCCTGTGATGGTCCTCTGTCCATACAGCCCCGCCTCAGCATCCCTGTGGTTCTGCACACTGAGCAGGTAGGCCAGGTGGGCACCCTCATATTCCAGGTGCATCGTCCCTGTCACCTGGTTGACCATGTCATTGGATGACTTGCCGGAACCTCTCAGCTCATCCATCACCGTCTTGCAGATAACCATAAGAAGGCCGAGGAAGGCTGGCAAGATTTTTCTGAAACGCCCTGAGGTTTGTCAGCAAACCAGTACTTTTTGCACAATCTGGTAGGGGCAGGGGGCCTCACATTCTGTAATGTAAGATCTAGGGTAAGCTGGGGCTCCAACGGCTGCTGCTGGTGTACCTGAAATCACAGTTAACATGTGCATTTATCATTGCAGTAGATACAGTTAAATAAATTCCTAATCTGGACATGATTGGCATGAGTTTAAAGTATTAGTACACTCACTCAGCTAGGTCTGGAATATAGATGGGGACAAACCCAACATCTCCTTTTCCAAATCCTCATCCGTTACTGTGAAATGAAACAAATTGTAACTCAAAATGCATTTGTAGCTAGGTAGCTAGCGAACAGCCGTGGAAGAAGGTGAAAGGATTAGCTAGCTGTTCCGGCTGTCAGAGAACAGAGTGTATGTAGGCTACTCTGAATAGTGCAGGTACCTTTGTCTGAGGACATTATGAAAATATTCTCCAGTTCCAGTCCCTAGAGTTAGCGAGAAAAACTGAGAACAGATTGATATAGCATAATTTTCAGTGCTGTCTAATATGAGTATAATGCACCCTGTTTCTTTGTGACGTTTTCTGTCCTCAGATACAGAGAGCTATGAAACCCTGTCTGCAGAGGAATATGTCCCAATGAATGCCCTGAGAGAATAAGGGTGCATCCTTGTATACCATGGGTCATACGCGTACCTATGTTAGAACATTTTGTTAACAAAAATTGAGTTTAAAAAGTCACACACAATGCGTAAACATATTAAACTGGATCAGGTCAACCCTGCTGGGTGTGCTGGATTCTGTTCCAGCCCAGCACTAACACCTGATTCAATTTATCAAACCAAATTAGTTGATAATTAAGTGTGCCATTGCTGAGCTGGAATAGAAGTCTGCTCACCCAGTAGATCAGGGATCAGTGGAGCAAGGTTGGCCACCTCTGGTATGGACTTTTTTTGTTCAACTGAAATTATCCTTTACTAATAGCCTACTAGTTACTAAGATGCTATTCAATGTGTTGGCTAATTGCAGTAATGCCAAATTCAGTGTTTCATCCAATCATTCAAAATCAAATAGCTAAATAATCTTCCCCCCAAACAGGGCTTAGAATAGAGGGTTAATTGTTAACTATTATTCAAGATGAACAAGCGCAATAAAGAGGGGAAGGGAATTGGTCTATAATTTGTCTGCGTTTGTGTTGTAATTCTCAAATAAACACCAGCTTTTTGTTCAGTGGTAAGCTCTCCAATTAGTTTTGATTGTCACTTTTTCCCCCAGTCCTTGAGTACCTTCCCAACAGCACACATTTCTGTTGCAACCCCAGACAAACATACCTGATTCAACTCATTGAGGGCCTGATTAGTTGAATCAGGTGAGCTTGTTTCGGGCTACAATAAAAATGTCTACTGTTGGTGGTACACGAGGACCGGAGTTGGGATCCACAGCTACAGTATGATGGCATTTGCCTTACGGGCAGTTGCAATGCCTCCGTGCACACGTGTATGGCGTTGTGTGGGGGAGTCATTTGCTGATGTCAACGTTGTGAACATAGTGCCCCATGGTGGCACTGGGGTTATGGTATGGGCAGGCATAAGCTACGGTCTACGACCACAATTGCATTTTATCTATGGCAATTTGAATGCAGAGAAACCTTGACGAGATCCTGAGGCCCATCGTCGTGCCATTCCTCCGCCATCATCTCATGTTTCAGCATGGTAATACACAGCCCCATGTCCCAAGAATCTGTACACAATTCCTGGAAGCTGAAAATGTCCCAGTTCTTCCATGCCCTGCATACTCACCAGAAAAGTCACCCATTGAGCATGTTTGGGATGCTCTGGATCTACGTGTACGTCAGTGTTCCATTTCACGCCAATATCCAGCAACTTCGCACAGCCATTGAAGAGGAGTTGGGAAAACATTCCATAATCAAGCCTGATCAACTCCATGTGAAGGAGAGGTGTCATGCTGCAAGAGTCAAATGGTGGTCATACCAGATATTGGCTGTTTTTTCTGATCCACGCCCTTAACTTTATCTGTGACCAACGGATGCATATCTGTATTCCCAGCACAAGAGGTTTATGGCACCTACATTAGGAAGGATGGGCTGGTGGTAATGGCTGGAGCTGAATGGTATCAAATACAGCAAACACATGGTTTCCATGTTTGATGTCATTCCATTCACTCAGTTCCAAACATTTGAGCTGTCCTCCCCTCAGCAGCCTGGAATCCATTGTTTAGGGCCTAATAAAATTCCAATTGATTGATTTCCTTATATGAACCGTAACTCAGTAAAATTGTTAATTGTTGTATGTTGCATTTATTTTTGTTCAGTATACATGTTCCAAATGACATTTCATATATTCATACGATTTAAGGGGGCACTTTTGTCATGACGACAAGGTGAAGGTGCTCTCTACTAAAATGGCACAACAGAATCATTCAGATTGACCAAAACACAGCATATGGCAAACCACATTGTACAACTGAGGGATGTCTCCTTATCTGGAAAAGGACAAAGTAGTGAAAGGAGAAATGGATGTTTCTGCAGATTTTACTTTTCACAGCAGGTTAGGAGACTTAGGTTAAGAGTTAGCTAAAATAAAACGGTTGTGAACTCTTGCCTGTCCCTGACCAACCTTTGCCTACCCCTTGGACAATAATAAATATCAGAGCTCAAACCATCTGCCTCCTGTATCATGGTCTTGCCTTGTGTCATTATAAGCCATCTAGCTATCTAATGTTTGCCAACTTAGTCTTGTTAACACCTGGTTTGCATAACAGCTGAAAGAAACAAAAAATATATCATATTTACCAGTGGATTCAGGTCTTGATGGGCAAACTCTTTTTTTTCACAGTTCTTGAGTCTTATCTCCTTGGTGTTTGATAATTGTGGGTAATCTGTAAATCCGTTATCTTTCCTGCCTTGTTAGAGCAGCCAAACACTGCACAGAAATGGACCGTCGCGATGAATGAACTAATTTGAAATCACTGTTATCATGCAGCTTGGGGAAGCCACTCAGCGGTTGTTCAAAGAATTGGTGCGGTGGTATTCCAACATAGCTGCCAGGAGGAGTCATACGCAGTGGCGATATTAGCATGTACAGTTGGTGGGGCAAACACCCCCTCCAATTTTTTTTGTTTAGATGCATGCCAGCAAAGCCACTACACAACACTAAACAATATATTAGTTACACTATAACGGTGAAAGCGATGCCTAAAAACTGTTAGGGCCGACATAAATCTGTTCCAACAGCAGAGCTTTCTTTCCAGCACAATGTAGTGAATCCTTACCACTGCTACACCTGGCTATCAGCGGAGCCTTGTGTGGCAGCGAAACAATTCATTCAGCCTCGTTGAATTACTTTTTTAAAACATAGCTGATATGGCTGACCATATCTCCCTGGCATGTTACAGAATTTATGCAGCAGCATATAAGACATTTTTGGACTCACCTTAATGTGCGCGGTGGTCCTTTGTTGGCAAATGATGTCATTAAAGAAAAATATTTACATTTCCAAGTTGGATGACGGTTCAAAACTAATTTTCCCAGTCTGACTTCCCAGTTGCAATGTTTGCGGTTAGCCACTGTCACCGATTCCTTACAATCAACTCATTGTTGAATTTACGATTTCCAACGTGTTGTGGAATGTTAATGTCCAACGGCCGATGAGCACCGATACGTTTTATCTATAATTTCTCTTTATATGACAAAGATTAAAAATGATTTGCCAGACTTGATTCATGATGATGACTGCTAGCTAAGATTGTGAAATGATGATGTTGACATGATCAGTCCAGTCAAAGCTACTGTAGATATAACGTGATTTGACGTCATTTTATCTGTGGCCAATGACTTTGAGCCTTCTTGGATGGTCACTTCTAATGTAACTATGGCCCCAAAGGGCTCACATTCTTTATGTCTACCGTTACTAAAGGAGGGTGACATAGGGTCCCGATGAGTGACAGAACACTGAGCCAATCACGATGCCATGCTCCTATTTTCTGCTGGCCTGCCCCACCACCACAGAAAGCACTGAGCTAGGCTGAAAAACTTGAGCTAGGCTGAAACACCTGCGTTTTGGAGCTGCCTGATGGTATGCGGCTTTATTTTTTACATTGCTTGCAAACTAAAACTGTTTTACAGGTGTGGCTCAGAAAATCAGTCAGTATCTGGTGTGACCACCATTTGCCTCATGCAGCACGACACATCTCCTTCGCATAGAGTGTTATCCCACTCCTCTTCAAGGATTGTGCAAAGTTGCTGGATATTGGCGGGCAATGAAACACGCTGTTGTGCACGTCGATCCAGAGCATCCCAAACATGCTCAATGGGTGACATGTCTGGTGAGTATGCAGGTCATGGAAGAACTAGGCCATTTTCAGCTTCCAGGACGACGCCATACACACAGTCTGTCATCTGCACGGTACAGTTGAAACCGGGATTCATCTGTGAAGAGCACACTACTCCAGTGTGCCCAATGAATTCGGTTAAGAGGACGACGAGCCAAAATGTTTCATTTGTGCAAAACCACAGTTTCATCAGCTGTCCGGGTGGCTGGTTTCAGACAATCCTGCAGGTGAAGAAGCCAGATGTGGGGGTCCTGGGCTGGCATGGTTACATGTGGTCTGCGGTTGCCAAAAAAAAAAAAAAAAAAACGGATGCAAATTATGGTAGAGAAATTAACATTCAATTCTCTGGTGAACATTCTTGCAGTCAGCATGCCAATTGCACGCTCCCTCAAACATCTGTGGCGTTATGTTGTGTGAGAAAAGTGCACATTTTTGGTTGAGCTTTTATTGTCCCCAGCACAAGGTTCACCTTGTGTAATGATCATGGTGTTTAATCAGCTTCTTGATATTCCAGACCTATCAGGTGGATGGATTATCTTGTCAAATGAGAAAATTGTGAACAAAATTTGAGAGAAATAAGCTTTTTTTTGCATATGGAAGATTTCTGGGATCTTTTATTTCAGCTCATGAAACATGGGACCAAAACTTTACATGTTGAGTTTATATTTCAGTTTGTATACAGTACATATTGGAACCATCTTGCAGATCACATTCACACTTCTTACCATAAAACTAGGACAGTGAAACAATCTAATAAGTTTGGTTTTAATAAAATTAAACAAAAAAAACAAGCAATCTGTTAGTTTTTTGTCAACAACAATAAATACATGTCAAATGTAATAATATCATAAAATCGGCAGGGTAAAAAAAAGACACGAGGCATTGCTGTTGAACCAGCTTTTGTTATAGTAGGCCGAGGGTAAGTAAGGGTAGCCTACGTGGGCTTGGGTTGATTTTCTTTTAACAGAAAAACAAACTACTGTTACAGGAAATAACTTCTAAATATGAGGTTTGCCGGTATTCACCGAGGTTCTCATCTCTTGTTTCATGATAGGTATGGACACGTAGTCTACATCACGGAGGGGGTTTTACGCATGTCCAAAGCATGGCTAAAAACAATGTAGGCCTGCCTACAATACATAGATAAAAAGGCAACGTCAGCTCACTGTTTTGCTCCTCTCAAACTTTAGATTTGAATAAAGCTTAAGATTAAAGATGAAGATTTCTTTCCAAGCGGCCTCACAAGCCAAACACTTTGTCAACGGTCTTGACTAGTCTACTTGATTACATTGAGCAGGGTGAAAGGAAAACAGCCTACATAGAGAGGAGGGAAGTGATGCTTGGTTTTTAATATGTTTATAAATATGAAGTATACAGGCACCAAAAGCATACCTTGTTCCATGTGCATCTGAGCAAAATCGTATTGATGTTAGACTGGTAAATTGCCGAACTTGGCGTTAGGGTTGTCAAATGCCATGTGTGCCAGTTTTTATGTGCTTTTGACACTATCGCCACCTTAAAATAGAGCCCTCAGTGTCAGAAATATGCAAAAATAGAGAAAATTAGGAAGTGAGCAAATACTCTTTCACGGCACTGTTTATCAGTGCATTGGAACAACCGAACCATTACGAAACGTATATATTCGATCAAATAAGTCTCGCGTAGCAAATTAGCAATAAAACATTTTGTAGCCCAAATTCAACATGTTGTCATTCACCTCCATTTTTAAAAAATCCTCACTTTGCAGGGCTTATTATCGTGGACCTATTTTTTGTAAAACCTCTCGCTTTGCCTATTTCTCTCTGGCCTCGGCTTATAATTGTGTACTAAAACCTTGAATAACTGTATAGGCCATGGCATGACTGACCATGTGCTTGAAAAATGCTAATTTATTTGAGCGACTCAAGGATTTTATCAAAACCAACCACAAGTTTTTATTGGAACATTTTCAAACAGTACTGATGTAAAACAAAACATGTTTTTTTTCACATGCTAAACTTAATGAAAGTAAATTTCTCCAAAACAATGTAACCAGGTTTTTCCAAAGTGGTTCATAGCAATAATGATCATTAGAATCACTCAAATATATCTGTTATATTGAAGTCCATGTGGCTATAGTATTGTACATATACTGTAACTCAACGGTTGTTCACCAACCAAGACATTTTAGAAAAGACAAGATATCTTCTCAAAACAGAACAAAATTAAAACACAGCCATTATAAAGTTGAACTGTACATTGGTTTGCAGTAATGAAGGCTAGTGTGTCTGTACCATTCCCTGACTTTACACGCAATGTGTATTCAGCTCTTTTCTCTCAGATGGAGTTTTTCCAACATCCATCCTCTGTGATTATACATACAGTGCCTTCGGAAAGTATTCAGACCCCTTGACTTTTTCCACATTTTGCTACGTTACAGCCTTTATTCTAAAATATACATATTTTTAAAGATTCCTCAGCAATCTACACACAATACCCCATAATAACAAAAAGAAAAACGTATTTAGAAATATTTGCAAATGTAACAAAAACAGAAATACCTTATTTACTTAAGAATTCAGACCCTTTGCTATGAGACTCGAAATTGAGCTCAGCTGCATCCTGATTCCATTGATCATCCTTGAGATGTTTCTACAACTTGATTGGGGTCTCTGAGACAGGATTGTAATTTAGGCAATGATCTGGGGAAGGGTACCAACAACATTTCTGCAGCATTGAAGGTCGGCTAGAACACAGTGGAGAAGGGCCTTGGTCAGGGAGGTGACCAAGAACCTGTTGGTCACTGACAAAGCTCAAGAGTTCCTCTGTGGAGATTCTTTCAGAAGGACAACCATCTTTGCAGCACTCCACCAATCAGACCTTTATGGTAGAGTGGCCAGACAGAAGCCACTCCTGAGTAAAAAACACATGACAGCCCGCATGGAGTTTGCCAAAAGGCACCTAAAGACTCTCAGACCATGAGAAACAAGATTCTCTGGCCTGATGAAACCAAGACTGAACTCTTTGGCCTGAATGCCAAGCGTCAAGTTTAGAGGAAACCTGGCACCATCCCTACGGGGTAGAATATTGGTGGCAGCATCATTCTGTGGAGGTGTTTTTCAGTGGCAGGGACTGGGAGACTAGTCAGGATCGAGGGGAAGATGAACAGAGAAAAGTACAGAGAGATCTTTGATGAAAACCTGCTTCAGAGAGCTCAGGACCTCCAACTGGGACGACGGACCACCTTCCAACAGGACAATGACCCTAAGCACACAGCCAAGGCAACCCAGGAGTCTCTGAATGTTCTTGAGTGGCCCAGTCTGAGCCCGGAATTGAACTCGATTGAACATCTCTGGAAAGACCTGAAAATAGCTGTGCAGCAATATTCCCCATCCAACCTGACAGAGCTTGAGAGGATCTCAATAAACACTACCGGTCAAAAGTTTAAGAACACCTACTCATTCAAGGGTTTTTCTTTATTTTAAATATTTTCTACATTGTAGAATAATAGTGAAGACATCAAAACTATGAAATAACACATATGGAATCATGTAGTAACCAAAAAGTGTTATCAAATCAAAATATATTTTATATTTGAGATTCTTCAAAGTAACCACCCTTGATGACAGCTTTGCACACTCTTGGCATTATCTCAACCAGCTTCACCTGGAATGATTTTCCAACAGTCCTGAAGGAGTTCCCACATATGCTGAGCACTTGTTGGCTGCTTTTCCTTCACTCTGTGGTCCGATTCATCCCAAACCATCTCAATTTGGTTGAGGTCGGGGGATTGTGCAGGCCAGGCCATCGAATGCAGCACTCCATCACTCTCCTTCTTGGTCAAATAGCCCTTACACAGCCTGGAGGTGTGTTGGGTCATTATCTTGTTGAAAAACAAGTGATAGTCCCACTAAGCCCAAAACAGATGGGATGGCGTATCGCTGCAGAATGCTGTGGTAGCCATGCTGGTTAATAGTGCATTGAATTCTGAATAAATCACCGACAGTGTCACCAGCAAATCACCCCAACACCATAACACCCCCTCCTCAATGCTTTACGGTGGGAAATACACATGCGGAGATCATCGGTTCACCCACACCGCGTCTCACAAAACCATGGCTGTTGGAACCAAAAATTCCAATTTGGACTCCAGACCAAAGGACAATTTGCCACCGGTTGCTTGTGTTTCTTGGCCCAAGCAAGTCTCTTCGGTGTCCTTTAGTAGTGGTTTCTTTGCAGTAATTCGATTAATTAACTGACCTTCATGTCTTAAAGTAATGATGGACTGTCGTTCCTCATCGCTGATTTGAGCTGTTCTTGTCATAATACGGACTTGGTCTTTTACCAAATTGGGCTGTCTTCTGTATACCCCCACCACCTTATCACAGCACAACTGATTGTCTCAAACACATTAAGAAGGAAAAAATTCCACATGTACTACATGATTCCATATGTGCTATTTCATAGTTCTGATGTCTTCACTATTATTTTTGACCGGTAGTGTAGGTGTGCCAGGATGGTAGATTAGAAAACAGTTCTAAAAATGTTTTTTTATGCTTTGTGTAGATTGATGAGGGAAAAAACAATTAAATCCATTTTTAGAGTCAGGCTGTAACGTAACAAAATGTGGAAAAAGCCAAAGTGTCTGAATACATTCCGAAGGCACTGTAGGCCCTCCTTCCTTGACGTTATCGCTGATCTGATATGATATGATTGGTGAAATCAATGGAGTGGACTTCTTGCTCACCTATCAAATAATGTTAGATTTGTGCTTACCTCAAGGAAGGGAAGGAGGAAGAATGTATTAGACAGGCGAAGAGCGAGAGACACAGACAAAACAGACAAAGTACTGTTCTCTACAAGCAGTTACACATTGTCCACCATAGTACGAATAAGGGACGTTTTGCATTTCTGTCCCCTCTAGTTCCTTTTATTAATCCCCAAAATGGCGCTCACTCTCTTGTCCAACGTTGCCCCGGAAGTCCAGCCTAGTTAGCAGCACTGTTCGGCCTCAATGAAGCCCTCCTTATCGTGACCCCCAAGCTCCACCTCAGCATAAGTGGAGTGACAGCTCTGGTTGTGGAACTTCATAGATGGCCAGTAGTTATTGGTGTGTCGCTGTGAACGACAGACATTTGACCCAGCCAGGATTAGTCAAGTCCATGAGTACAGTACAGCCCTAGACTTATAGACCAAGGTTGTGTTCAGTAGGGAACAACCATTTTGAAACGGGGAGGTTCTACCTGAACGTGTCCAATAAGAACAGCAGATTTTTGTTTCCCGGCCCCAGTGTGCCGTACTGAACACCACCCAGCACATCTGGCCCTCAAGGGCCGAAATCCTGCTACCTATCATTTCTTCGTGGTATTTAATGAATCTTTTCATGCAGTTGATCATAGCTTAAATTGAGTCATGCATCCCTGCTCTAGACATTTATATATAATAACAGAACATTCAAGTGGAATTGATCTAATTCTGTAAGGGCCTGCTCTCAGTCTCACCTGCATGAGGTAGAATGGAGGAGCAACAGTGGGGTGTGTGTTGATATAGTAGACAGCCAAAAGGGTCAAGGCTACCAGCAAAATGAGGGCTGCCACCACACCTGCAATAATCGCAGTGTGCTCTGTCCGTTCCTGGTGCGGAGGACCCGTTTGCAAGTCTGAGAGAAAAGGAAAGTGAGGTAATGCCAATGATTCTAAATCATTGGAATGATTGTGAATAAGAATTGCTAATGTCAAATGAAATTAGCACTAGTCTACCCTGCTACGCTTGATAAAATGGCTAATGGAGAAGGCAAGGTGCCCACGACAGGATACATACAGTACAGACAAACAGTTAGCCAGCTTCACTTGCACATTAGCGACAGTTATAGGACAGAAACACATCACAAAGACAGAAAAACAAAAGACTTACAGTACAACACTATGAACTACAGCAGCATTCCAGTTTGCCTGGAATTGTTGGTGATAATAAAGGCTTGAAATAGCCAGGATTTTGTCGTTCAGGAGGTAGCACACTGAAATGTATATTTTATTCATAGTTGCATCAGGATCTTTTTTTCTACATTTTTTAAAACTGAGTTCATCCTCTCAGTGGCTCAGTCTAGTCTACGGTCAGTGCTTCCGGATAAGGATAACACTACTCACAACCAGGCAGCCTCACTGACCTATGCAAAACACCCACGTAGCCAACCAACTACAAGCCAACTCACCACCACCATTGTAGCGAATGAAAAGTTTGGTGTCATCTGTGGACAAAAAGAGAGTATTGTTGTACAGACACATGAGATGGGAAGAGACAGACGGACATAGAGAAACAAATAGACAGACTGACAGACAGAACCTAGACAACAGAATGCAAGCACAGAAAGCATGGATTGGCATCTCACTATATTTATCAATCTTTCGAGGGTGGATTTGGGTTGCAGCTACATAGCAAAACTTGAAATGTCTCCTTATAATTATACTATGGCGTCTTTAAAAACATTTAAATCTGGAAATTGTTAAATGTCTCGAACCTGGCAACATTGTTTTCCTATGTCGACATTGGACTGGACCATTTATTTGGGTTGGACCATACTATCTTTAATAAGCTAATCGGGGTGTGCTGATTTGGTATGTGAATGGCCAGCAATCCTGGGCACCACTATAACTCAGACCCAGCAGACCCTCAACTCACCCTCGGTGACGGGGATATCTGAGAGCACTGCATGGGAGGGCGTGGGCTCTGGGGCTGAGTGGTTGAAGGACCCCATAGAACCCTCAGGGCCACCCTGAGTGTAGTCCTCACAAGTGCCCTCTTTTGCCTGAAAGAAAGTTACAAAATAATATTGCCGGGAGAGGGGGAGTAACGGTTGTTCGATGTACTTTGTCGATGTAATTTCTGATTTTTCCGCCCAACGTTCTAATACCATCTCACCTCTTCAGGACAGTTGTAGTCGAGCCACTCCTGTCTGTGACGATCAATTCCATCGGAGCATCTGAAGTACAAGTGGAGAGGACCGCGAGAGATGACAATTATCTACTAGTATAATTCACAAATACTACACAAATAAACAATTTTTACGTCTCATGTTAGTCCTTCTTACATGACATTAAGTCTAACACTCACATGTACACACACACACACACACACACACACACACACACACACACACACACACACACACACACACACACACACACACACACACACACACACACACACACACACACACACACACACACACACACACACACACACACACACACACACACACACACACACACACACACACCTCACCTTTGCAGTGTGTTGCACCAACCACAGCCATTTGTCAGGTTGGATGTGAGACAGAGTTCACAGGTGGTGTGTTGGAGACATGCTGGAAAAATAAGACAAATGATCCACTGCAACTTTTACAGTATTCAGTGGGGGGAAAGCGTGAAACTGCCATCATGATGTCACAAGTTTGGCTGAGTAGGGGTCTGTGAGCACAATGCATACTCACTGGGCAATGGTGTGAATTCAAAGGCAGAGTGATTGTTGATCTTAGTGGTGTCAATCTCTACTCTATGGTACTCATAGATGGTCCGCCGTCTTGCATCTATAGAGAGGAAATCAAGTAGAAGTCGGGCCAGTATTCTTGACCTTGTGACATTCACACACACACAAATAACATGACGGTACATCTAAAACTGGTCTGGGTACAGTAGAGAGGGAAGGATATTGGATGGCAGGTGTGAGTGTAGTCTTGTTGTGACTGACCTGAGGACTGTGGAGAGGGGAGGAGGGCCATGAACGCGTCAGACAGGCCCACCTTCACTGGGTGTTCAGTGGAGTTGATCTTCTCTACTGGCAAAGGAACCTAAAGGAGTAGGAGAAGGAGGGAATCAAAGACTGGAGAGTTGGCTTTTGTATTTTTACACACAAGTTGACTTTGAGAGACTGGTTGAGATATTCCCATTTTGAGCTAGGGTGCCCTACAATGATCAATAACATGTTTGAAAATCCTAACCTGTTGTTGTGAGTGTTCCACGTCTCTGAGTGAGTATTATTTTATATCTATAAAAAGAGGCCAGCTATCTATGGCTACAGCTAGCTTTTCTGCCACACTGTGCCCATCTCTTTCAGTGTTTGGATAAGAGGATAACTTAAACAAGGCCATACACATTTTATTAACGGTTTAGCAGACTTCATATTTTTTTTAAGTGAGGTGAGCAAGCGAGAAAACAAAATACAAAATGAAGCCATTGTACAAAATACTAAACAACCTCAGTACAACACCTAGTGTTCACGCCAAGCGACCTCACAAAAACATTGTATAACTGTTTTGGAATGACAGTCACAGGGACCAGGGTTTGAGTCTCAGTCAGGGTACCCCTGCACTGGTGTCAGGTGTTGGATAGCACCGTTGAAAGCATGGCTGAATCTCAAACCGAACACTTAGCTATTAAGCCCTTCATTGAGTGGCCACTAGCTAATGTGTTCGACAGTTAACACTCGAGTCTGCAAGTGTTTTGGCCAAAATGAACATTGAGACGATGCGCACTCAATGTCCCAACTGCCACTTATCAATATTCCAAAATCCATTCATGAGCATTCTCCTGCGACCTGTCTTGTAGCATATATACAGTATACAGTACCTTACAAAAGTATTTTCAGACCCCTTGGATTTCTTCACATTTTATTGTGTTACAATGTGGGATTAAAATTGATGTAATTGTCTTTGTCAACAATCTACTCAAAATACTCTGTAATGTCAAAGTTAAAGATGTTTTGTCATTGCATAAGTATTCAGTAAAATGTTTCTTAACGAATCGCATAATAAGTTAGATAGTAGGGGTTGACATGATTTTTGAATGACTAACTCTTCTTCTGTCCCTCATACATACAACATCTGTAAGGTCCCTCAGTCACGTATTGCATTTTTACATTTACATTTACATTTAAGTCATTTAGCAGACGCTCTTATCCAGAGCGACTTACAAATTGGTGCATTCACCTTATGACATCCAGTGGAACAGTCACTTTACAATAGTGCATCTAAATCTTAAAGGGGGGTGAGAAGGATTACTTATCCTATCCTAGGTATTCCTTAAAGAGGTGGGGTTTCAGGTGTCTCCGGAAGGTGGTGATTGACTCCGCTGTCCTGGCGTCGTGAGGGAGTTTGTTCCACCATTGGGGGCCAGAGCAGCGAACAGTTTTGACTGGGCTGAGCGGGAACTGTACTTCCTCAGTGGTAGGGAGGCGAGCAGGCCAGAGGTGGATGAACGCAGTGCCCTTGTTTGGGTGTAGGGCCTGATCAGAGCCTGGAGGTACTGAGGTGCCGTTCCCCTCACAGCTCCGTAGGCAAGCACCATGGTCTTGTAGCGGATGCGAGCTTCAACTGGAAGCCAGTGGAGAGAGCGGAGGAGCGGGGTGACGTGAGAGAACTTGGGAAGGTTGAACACCAGACGGGCTGCGGCGTTCTGGATGAGTTGTAGGGGTTTAATGGTACAGGCAGGGAGCCCAGCCAACAGCGAGTTGCAATAATCCAGACGGGAGATGACAAGTGCCTGGATTAGGACCTGCGCCGTTTCCTGTGTGAGGCAGGGTCGTACTCTGCGGATGTTGTAGAGCATGAGCCTACAGGAACGGGCCACCGCCTTGATGTTAGTTGAGAACGACAGGGTGTTGTTCAGGATCACGCCAAGGTTCTTAGCGCTCTGGGAGGAGGACACAATGGAGTTGTCAACCGTGATGGCGAGATCATGGAACGGGCAGTCCTTCCCCGGGAGGAAGAGCAGCTCCGTCTTGCCGAGGTTCAGCTTGAGGTAGAATTTAAAGCATTTAAAGCATTTAAAGCTCAGATTCAAGTACAAAGACCAGGGAACTTTTCGGAAGCCTCAGATAAGTGATTGGTAGACGGGTAACAATAACAAATCAGACATTGAATATATCTTTAAGCATACAGTGGGGAGAACAAGTATTTGATACACTGCCGATTTTGCAGGTTTTCCCACTTACAAAGCATGTAGAGGTCTGTATTTTTTTTAATCATAGGTACACTTCAACTGTGAGAGATGGAATCTAAAACAAAAATCCAGAAAATCACATTGTATGATTTTTAAGTAATTCATTTGCATTTTATTGCATGACATAAGTGTTTGATACATCAGAAAAGCAGAACTTAATATTTGGTACAGAAACCTTTGTTTGCAATTACAGAGATCATACGTTTCCTGTAGTTCTTGACCAGGTTTGCACACACTGCAGCAGGGATTTTGGCCCACTCCTCCATACAGACCTTCTCCAGATCCTTCAAGTTTCGGGGCTGTCACTGGGCAATACGGACTTTCAGCTCCCTCCAAAGATTTTCTATTGGGTTCAGGTCTGGAGACTGGCTAGGCCACTCCAGGACCTTGAGATGCTTCTTACGGAGACACTCCTTAGTTGCCCTGGCTGTGTGTTTCGGGTCGTTGTCATGCTGGAAGACCCATCTTCAATGCTCTTACTGAGGGAAGGAGGTTGTTGGCCAAGATCTTGCGATACATGGCCCATCCATCCTACCCTCAATACGGTGCAGTCGTCCTGTCCCCTTTGCAGAAAATCATCCCCAAAGAATGATGTTTCCACCTCCATGCTTCACGGTTGGGATGGTGTTCTTGGGGTTGTACTCATCCTTCTTCTTCCTCCAAACACGGCAAATGGAGTTTAGACCAAAAAAAGCTATATTTTTGTCTCATCAGACCACATAACCTTCTCCCATTCCTCCTCTGGATCATCCAGATGGTCATTGGCAAACTTCAGATGGGCCTGGACATGCGCTGGCTTGAGCAGGGGGACCTTGCGTGCACTGCAGGATTTTAATCCATGACGGCGTAGTGTGTTACTAATGGTTTTCTTTGAGACTGTGGTCCCAGCTCTCTTCAGGTCATTGACCAGGTCCTGCCGTGTAGTTATGGGCTGATCCCTCACCTTCCTCATGATCATTGATGCCCCACGAGGTGAGATCTTGCATGGAGCCCCAGACCGAGGGTGATTGACCGTCATCTTGAACTTCTTCCATTTTCTAATAATTGCGCCAGCAGTTGTTTCCTTCTCACCAAGCTGCTTGCCTATTGTCCTGTAGCCCATCCCAGCCTTGTGCAGGTCTACAATGTTATCCCTGATGTCCTTACACAGCTCTCTGGTCTTGGCCATTGAGGAGAGGTTGGAGTCTGTTTGATTGAGTGTGTGGACAGGTGTCTTTTATACAGGTAACGAGTTCAAACAGGTGCAGTTAATACAGGTAATGAGTGGAGAACAGGAGGGCTTCTTAAAGAAAAACAAACAGGTCTTTGAGAGCCGGAATTCTTACTGGTTGGTAGGTGATCCAATACTTATGTCATACAATAAAATGCAAATTAATTACTTAAAAATCATACAATGTGATTTTCTTGATTATTGTTTTAGATTCTGGCTCTCACAGTTGAAGTGTATCTATGAGAAAAATTACAGACCTCTACATGCTTTGTAAGTAGGAAAACCTGCAAAATCGGCAGTGTATCAAATACTTGTTCTCCCCACTGTAGCATGGTCATATGCTGTGGATTATGTATTAAACCACCCAGACACATCAAAGATACAGTTGTCCTTCTGATCTGAGCTGCAGGACAGGAATTAAACTGCTCAGGAATGTTACCATGAGGCCATTGTCGATTTGAAAACATTTACAGAGTTCGATGACTGTGATGAGAGGATAGATCAACAACATTGTAGTGACTCCATAATAATAACTTAAATGACAGAGTAAAAATAAGAATACAAATATTCTAAAACATGCATCGTGGATGCCCCTCAAACTCAACTCTGGACCTAGAAGCCAGTTCCACTGCTTTTTTTCATTACATTTCCCCCTCTAATCAGGGACTGATATAAACCAGGAACACCAGGTGTGTGCAATTAGTTATCTGGTCGAACAGAAACCAGCTGGTAGAACAGAAACCGTCTCTGGACCTCTTAGGGTAAAAGTTGAATACCCCTGGTGTTTGCAACAAGACAGTAAAGTGATACTGCAAAAAAAATTAAATGCAAAGCCTTATGTTTGAGGCAAATCCAACACTCTACATCACTGTGTAACTGCCTACCAATTTTCCAGCATGGTGTTGGCTGCATCATGGTATAGGTATGCTTGACATTGGCAAATACTGGGGTGTTTTTTCAGGATAAAAACCAACAGGATGGAGCTAAGCAAAAGCAGAATCCTTGTGGAAAAGTTGCTTTAGTCAAATAAAATGATAATGCACAAACAAAATAAAATCGTATTTGTCACGTGCTTCATAAACAACAGGTGTCGACTAACCTTGAAATACTTACTTACGGGCCCTTCCCAACAATGCAGAGAGAAAGAAAATAGATCAATAATAGAAAAGTTAAACAATAATAATAAAAGTAATAATAAATACACGAGTAACGATAAATAAGATGTATATTTATGAGGTACACGCACTGAGTCAAAGTGCAGGGGTACGAGGTAAATGCGGGAGATATGTACATCAGTGAGCTCCAAAAGGTATTGAGACAGTGACACGTTTTGTTTCTTCTGCCTCTGCACTCCAGCACTTTGGATTTGAAATTATACACTTCTAAAATGATACAATACATTATTTACCATTTCTTTTGGGAACAAAATCATGTGAAACCCAACCAAAACATACAGCAAATGAATCCAACAAGTTTGTAGTCACAAGCTTGATGTAATCATTGCGTGCTATGAATATGAGACCAAATACCAAACGTTGACTACTTTACTACACATACAAAGGAATTCCTCCCAATACTTTTGGTCCCCTAAAATGGAGGCACGATGTACAGAAAGTGCGGTAATTTCTTAAGGGTTGACTCGATATGAATGAAAATACCCTCAAAATAAATCTAACAGTCTGCCCTTTGTCTGCAGATTGTGTCGGGAAAAAAAGGTAGTGCAAAAAGGGTCAATGCAGATTGTCCGGGTAACTATTTGGTTAACTATGTAACTAACTGGCTGGGGGATAGAAGCTGTTGAGGGTCCTGTTGGTTCCAGACTTGGTGCATCGGTACCACTTGCCTGCGGTAACCCTCTATGACTTGGGTGGCTGGAGTCTTTGACAATTTTTTAGGGCCTTCATCTGACATAGAGTTCCTGGATGGCCCTCCTACCCTCTGTTACACCTTGCAGTTGGATGCCAAGCAGTTGCTATACCAAACGGTGATGCAGCCAGTGATGCTGCCAGATGCTTTCAATGGTGCATCTGTATAACTTTTTGAGGATCTGAGAGCCCATGCCAAATATTTTCAGCCCTCTTCATGACTGTGTTGGTGTGTGGGGACCATGATAGATCCTTAGTGATGTGGACACAGAGGAACTTGAAGCTGTCGACCAGCTCCACTAGAGCCCCATCGATGTGGATCGGGGCGTGCTCGGCCCTCTGTTTCCTGTAGTCCACGATCAGCTTCTTTGTCTTGCTGACATTGAGGGAGAGGTTGTTGTCCTGACACCACACTGGCAGGTCTCTGACCTCTCATCTTTGTCAGTCATCAGGCCAAACACCGTCGTGTCGTCGGTGAACTTCATGATGCCGTTGGAGTCGTGCACAGCCACGCAGTCATGGGGGAACAGGGAGTACAGCAGGGGACTAAGTACGCACCCCTGAGGGGCCCCTGTGTTGAGGGTCAGTGTGACGGATGTGTTGTTGCCTACCCTCACCACTTGGGGATGGCCGGTCAGGAAGTTTTCTTTTTATTTAACCTTCATTTAACTAGGCAAGTCAGTTAAGAAAACATTCTTACTTACAATGGCGGCCTACTAAAAGTACAGGATCCAGTTGCAGAGGGAGTTGTTCAGTCCCAGGGTCCTTAGTTTGGTGACAAGCTGGCACTATGTGTAACGGCGTTCTTCGTTTGTAGAATGAGAGTCGGACCGAAATGCAGCGTAGTGGTTACTCATGTCTTTAATGAACAAAGATCGTGATACATGAAATAACTTATACATATACAAAAACAACAAACGGAACGTGAAACCTTTTACAGCCTATCTGGTGAAACTACACAAAGACAGGAACAATCACCCACGAAATACACAGCGAAACCCAGGCTACCTAAATACGGTTCCCAATCAGAACCGCCTCAGGCAGCCAAGCCTATACCCCTAATCAGCCGCGATCCCAAATACTACAAACCCCAATACGAACAATACAATAACATAAACCCATGTCACACCCTGGCCTGACCAAATATATAACGAAAACACAAAATACAATGACCAAGGCGTGACACTATGGTGTTAAATTCTGAACTGTAGTCAAGAACAGCATTCTCAGATAGGTGTTTCTCTTGCGCAGTTGAGAAAGGGCAGTGTGGAGTGCAATAGAGATTGTGGCATCTGTGGATCTTTTGGGGAGGTATACGAATTGTAATGGGTCATGGGTGTCTGGGATTATGGTGTTAACGTAAGCCATGACCAGCCTTTCAAAGCATTTCATGGCTACAGGTGTGAGTGCTATGGGGAGATAGCCATGATCCTCAACATCTTGACAGAGCTTGAAGAATTATGAAAATAATAATGGGCTAATATTACACAATCCAGGTGTGTAACGTTCTTAGAGACTTAACCAAGAAAATCCACAACTGAAAATGCCTCCAAAGGAGTTTCTAACATGTATTGACTCAAGGAGCTGAAGGAACTATATTTCCACTGACGTTACAGAGTATTATCTGTAAATTTTTGACAAAAAATACAATTAAATCAATGTTAATCCTACTTTGTAACACAAAATGTGAAGAAATCCAAGGGGTATGAATACTTTTGCAAGGCACTATACATTATAAATGATTCATTATACATTATAAATGACAGGGAGAAAGTTGTAAAAACAAAACGACATCTCTACCTCTGCCCAAAAAATATCTGGAGCTGGAATCATTTGGTCACTTGTCAGTACACTTGTAAAACATATTACATAAAACACCTTTATATAAAGTACATATGTACAACAGCTAGTAATATCTATACCACAATGCAGTTGTGAACATACAAGGCATTCTATATTGTACTACAACATCAGTCTCATTGAATGTGGATATGTGTTGGTTGAATGTTTCAGGCAGGTTCCAGAATGTTCCTCAGCTGGTGAACCTCTTTTTGTGTTGGGTAATGGCAGCTGGTTTAGCACCCACGGCTTCGACCTCTCGCAGACGATTTAAATGTACTTTAAGTCTCCTGGAAAGACATGAAGACTAATCATGAGGATGTGTAACCATACAATAAACTAGGTTAATTTGTAAACAGAAATGGGAACAGTAGAGGGGGGTTTGTTACACATACCCGGGGATGGGAAATTGGATGTCAGCAAAATGTGAAAAGTTTGAGTTGGCTTGACTTGTACACAGTCTTATCGTGTATTGTTGTGTATGAGCACCTACAGTTGTGCTGTTGAGTAAACAAGCACTGCCAACGATAGAGTGAGTAGGCTTGAAAAGTATACTAACAGCCCCTCTCCCCAATGCACTGACTGCAAGGGTGTGAAAAGTTTGAGGAGCACTATTGTAAACAGTTTAGTGTATTGGTGATTTAAATACCTTTGGCTGTCCTGGCTTGTTTCGAAGTCAGATGACCTTGAGCTTGACCTTATTCCAGGCTGAAAGCTTTTATCCAATGGGTCTACAGGCTCTGTACAACTAAAGCTAGGGTCAAGGCCATCATCATCATCATCATCATCATCATCAGCAGCAGCAGCAGCAGCAGCAGGATTAGTCTGTAGGACACACACTAGTCAGTGATTAGCCAACATTTTACTACTTTATCCCCATCAACACACACTCAATAGATGATGCATACTAACCTTCACACACAATGCCCACCCACAACAGTATATTTATTTGCTCATCATGGAGCCATGGAAAGATTTTATAGATTTTAGTAAGATTTTAGAAGGTGATTTACACTAATTGCTGGTGCTGAGCTTAATGTTGATGCCGCTGCAGATGTTGATGGGATCCGACTTTAAATGGAACCCATAACGTTAGTCACATTCGCGTCTGTGGAAGTTAGTTAGCTGGTTAGCTGGTGTAAGCTAACAAAGCTAAGGTTAGCTTGCAAAGCTACAAATCACACCACCAGATAGTCAAGCCAGTGTATTTTAAATGCTAGCTAGCTAGTTTTTGGTTTAGGTAAACAAATGTAGTTAGCTAGCTAGTTAGCTAGGTAACATTAGCTACGTTACCTCAGCTTGACTTATTTTCTTCTGTGCTGATGTTGGCTGACCGGAGGCCTTCCTCTTTGAAGTGATGGGGAAAGTCGATGGAATAGCATCACTTTTCAACGACATATGCAACCCCATCGGTTGAGACTTCAGTTCCGTTTTGAAATCCTCTTGCTGAAAGTGCTGGCTACAAACACAGACATTTAGATTTTTCTCACAACAATTGGATACACCTCCTAAGGGCAGTACTATGTCCTAAAATCACTATGAATTCTGGATATTGTGGTTTGCTTACAACCAGGAAAATTAGCTGGCCCGTTTCTACCAGTGATATGCAGAAACTTCATCTTAAGGTAGCTAGGTGAGACAACCACATATCACAGTCATGGTAAGTACAATTTTTCCTCAATTCATTCAAGTGCAAGTGTTTAGCCAGCATTGTGTCTGTAGCGGTCTATAGTGGGGAACTATAGTGGAGAATTATAACAGCCTTCTATGTGCTCAGAGAAGGCCCAAGGATTGATTAAGTAATTTTACCCCCTTTTTCTCGTGATATCCAATTGGTAGTTACGATCTTGTCTCATAGCTGCAACTCCCCAACGGGCTCGGGAGAGGCGAAGGTTGAGTCATGCGTTCCCCGAAAACATGACCCAACAAGCCATGCTGCTTCTTAACACCTGCTTGCTTAACCCAGAAACAAGCAACACCAATGTTTCGGAGGAAACATCATTCAACTGAAGACTCGGGAGTAAGCTTGCAGGCGCCCGGCCCACCACAAGGAGTCGCAGGAAAAGAAAGCCCCCTGGCCAAATCCTCCCCTAACCCGGATGACTCTGTGTGCTGCCCTATGGGACTCCCGGTCACGGCCGGTTGTGACACCGCCTGAGATCGAACCCCAGTCTGTAGTGATGCCTCAGCACTGCGATGCAGTGCCTTAGACCACTGCGCCACTCGGGAGGCCCTTCAATGGTATTTGTTTTGGTGGTCTCTTGGTAGATAAATCTAGCTATCTAGATGAGCAATTGGCTAGGCCTTCAGAAACTTGACAGAAGCCCTCTGCCATTTAATTGTATTAGAGCAGAATTGTGGAGTGGCAATGGAATCAACCAATCATGAGACAGCTTATAGGGAGGTGGTCAGAGACCTGAGCATGCGGTGTAAGGACAACAACCTCTCCTTCAACATGATCAAGACAAAGGAGATGATTGTGGACTACAGGAAGAGGAGAAACAAGCACACCCCCATTCTCATTGACGGGGCTGTAGTGGAGCAGGTTCTTGGCGTCAATCACCAACAAACTAACATGGTCCAAGCACACCAAGACAGTCATGAAAATGGCATGACAAAACCTATTACCCCTCTGGAGACTGAAAAGATTTGGCATGGGTCCTCAGATCGTCAAAAGGTTTTACAGCTGCACCATCGAGAGCATCCTGACGGGTTGCATCACTGCCTGGTATGGCAACTGCTCGGCCTCCGACCACAAGGCACTGCAGAGGGTAGTACGTACGGCACAGTACGTCACCGGGGCCAAGTTTCCTGACATCCAGGACCACTATACCAGGCGGTGTCAGAGGAAGGCCCTAAAAATTTCAAAGACTCCAGCCACCCTAGTCATAGACTGTTCTCTCTGCTACCACATGGCAAGTGGTACCAGAGCGCTAAGTCCAGGTCCAAGAGGCTTCTAAACAGCTACTCCCCCCAAGCCATAAGACTCCTGAACATCTAATCAAATGGCTGCCCAGACTATTTGCATTTCCCCCTCTATTACGCTGCTGCTACTCTGTGTTATTGTCTATGCATAGTCACTTTAATAACTTTAATACCTACATGTGCATATTACCTCAATTACCTCGACACCGGTGTCACATTGACTCTGTACCGTTACCCCCTGTTTTCCTGAAATCCTGGTTTAGGATTCACGGAATCAGAAGGGTATGAGCAGGAAATCTGCAATCCTCCAACCAGGATTTCTGGAAAACCAGGGAATTTTTTTGAAGGTTCTCAGAATTTTGCAAACCTGGTCTGAGCTCATCTCTGACACCTGATTTAAATATTCAAATAACAAATCACAGCGATAGGCTATATGATTTGTAATCATGTATGAGCTGGGCTGTAACAAAAGCTTATATACACTCCTGCCATTCAGATCTGCAGCTGTCCACCGTTTAACTCCATTATTCTGTACTATGGGTACAGTTAATTTAGAATCATGGTATTGCTATATAAACAGGGTTGGGGAGTAACGGATTACATGTAAGGGATTACAAAAAATGGTAACTGTAATCCATTAAATTACCAGCAAAAATATTGTGAAAAACTAGATTATTACTTCGAGGATGACTTTTAAATTCAGAAAGAATGTTTGTGAGAAAAACACGTTGACACTTTGTTTTCTCAATGACATTCAAATCCACATTGAAAAAAAAGGTGCAAGTTTAAGTTTGTTCCACCTGAGCGAGTCTGACCACAACTCAGAGACCACTATCGCATTACCAGGGGCAAACTACCTGCACTCCAGGACACCTACAGCACCTGATGTCACAGGAAGGCCAAGAAGAACATCATGGACAACAACCACCCGAGCCACTGCCTGTTCACCCCGCTATCATTCAGAAGGTGAGGCCAGTACAGGTGCATCATAGCTGGGACCGAGAGCCTGAAAAACAGCATTTATCTCAAGGCCAACAGACTGTTAAATAGCCATCTCTAGGATCGTAGAGGCTGCTGCCCTATATATACGTACTGTACTGCACATAGACTTGAAATCACTGGACACTTTAATAATGGAACACTAGTCACTTTAATAATGTTTACATATGTTGCATTACTCATCTCATATGTATATACTGTATTCTATTCTATTCTACTGTATTTTAGTCTATGCCGCGCCGACATTGCTCGTCCAAATATTTATATGTTCTTAAATCTTAAATCGATTCCTTTTAGATGTGTGTATTGTTGTGAAATTGTTAGATACTAATTGTTAGATATTACTGCACTGTTGGAGCTAGAAAAACAAGCATTTTGCTACACCCGCAATAACATCTGCTAAACATGCGTATGCGACCAATACAATTTGGTTTGATTTTATGATGACAAATGTATTTGATGGATCGCGGGAAAAGAGCAGGAATAGGCTTTTGTAGGCTACAGCCCAAGCTATGTCTTCCAATGGTGCGACTGCTGTCGGCATCCAAAGATTATGTAACTTGAATAAACGCTTGGCGGTAAGGATGACAGCAGTGGTGTCGTCTACGGCAATATGGATATCATTTAGCTATTTGCGCCTTACGGATTGTGGTTGTTCACAAATCTCAATAAGAATTTGAGCCCAATAATGGTTGAATTCAAGACGTTTAATATCGTAGTAACCCAGTATTTGTAACGTATTTGTAACGTTCACAGAAGGTTCTTGAAATGTACTGACTGTCACGTCACTTTGGCAATATTCTACATAACATTCCCAATGAGTCCAGTGAATGTCAGATCACTTTTGGGATATTCAAAGAACATTTAGGAATGTTCCTTTGAGAGCCCTGGTGTGTCTACAAACAACATTGCAGTTGTGTTACTGAAAAGTACTTTCAAATATTTATTGTGCAGTATGTCCCTTTGTGATCTATATGTCACATTTTCTTTCTGAGCATAAGGGGACTTTAGAATTATTATTTTTTATTTTAAAGTCTAGGCAAGTTCTAAAATTACTTAAACAATATGTTGATTTTGTTGACCTTCACATTCCCAGTTAGTCCTTTACATTTTCTAAATGTCAGGTCAATGTTGGGATATAATAATTCAGAGCATTTTTTATAGAGCCATGCATAGTTACATCTAAAGTTGCAGAGAGAATTATAGATTGACAATGTTCCATAATGTCTGTATGTCAAGTGGGGGTACATCTGACTACATATGGATATTAGTTACGTTTTCAGCAAGTACTTTGGAGTTTCTTAATATCAGGACACGTTGGTGACATTGTAGTAGTATTTGCAATGTTCCCAAAAAGTTCCTCAAATGTACAGAATGTCAGACTACTTTGTGAACATCCAAAGAACATTTTGGAATGTTTATTTGAGAGTTGTAACGTGTCTACAAACAACGTTGCAATCGTGTTATTAAAGAAACAGTTAAACATTTTTACTTAAAACTCCCTTGCTATCTAATATCTTTCTACGAACATTTCATCATGTTAATAGAGTTTATGACATAAAGATACCATAATAATAATAAATAGACATTCTGGAATATATACACTCAAAAGTAAATACAGTGTATATCATTTTACATATACTAAAACAATGCTAAAATCAAAGAAACAAATCAAGTAAAATGTCCTTTAGCTATTCCCTAAAGAAGACATGCAGGAAAAGTCTGGAATGTAAAGTCTCAACATTAACTTGAATGTGACACAATAATGCAGCTTTGCTTTCATGTCAGGGACCAGATTGCTAATTGCACAAATGCATCTCATTGCAAAGAGCAGTCTTGTTAAGCAAGCTATTATATTTGAGGAGAACCATGGCACTCGTGTTGTGCTTACCATTTTGCACAGCCTGTATGGTCCTTCTGTAGCTCAGTTGGTAGAGCATGGCGCTTGTAACGCCAGGGTAGTGGGTTCGATTCCAGGGATCACCCATATGTAGGATGTATGCACACATGACTGTAAGTCGCTTTGGATAAAAGCGTCTGCTAAATGGCATATATTATTATATTATTATATTATAGCAAGCCCCATTTAGCTACAGCCAAGTTCACAAGCTGTATTAGTTTTGCAAATGATCTTGTCTGGTAAATCAAGAGACAGTGTGGATCTTGAGTTTTGTTTTTCTGCACAGGGCACACAGCATTATTATGTTGTACATTTTGTAAAAGAGAACACTGTTGAAGTTGTACCAGAGCAGTGGGTGGAGGCGAGAGATTGGGTGAATTGATCAGTTAAATGGTTTACCATTTTCAGCCAAAGAGATGGATAAATAGTTCACTTTAAACATTGCCTCATATCTTGCAGGTCCTGTGTTGCTTACTGGCCAAGGAATAACAGTGCAGCAATGATTAAGAGAGGAGACCGGCCTGAGAAAATATTAGGGGAGAAGTGCAGAATTTCCATCTTTTCATCCACTGGTAAAATAATATTTTACTGTATCAATCCACTCCCGTTTATTTTGCCATGTATGCTTGGTTGTGTGGCTCTGGAGCAGGTTGCATCAGTTGAACATAATCCTATACGTAAGGCTAGTACCAAAGTAGAATATGTTCTAAGCCATGCGTAAACCTGTATCACCACATGGTTGTAAGTAATAGTTTTTACACCCTGGCGTAGCAAAAGCTAAATGTATAAATCTATAACTAGTTTCCAAGTGAAGTGTTTCATGGCTAGTCATGTCACATCTTTTTCAATTTTCTAAACCGTTACGTCGGGCGTAGGTAGGCCCAACTTATCTCTTACACCTTCCTGTCTAACCGGTGCAACCCACTCCTGGTCAGTAGAGTCAGTAACTTCCCCCTCTTAAGTACTATATTTATTTGCTGAAAGTATTACTTTGTGAATTACTAATACTCAATTGACCCTGTTTTGTCAGTGTTAATAGGAAAGTATTTATGACAATGTTTATTGCACGCACAGACAATTTCTTTGTGGCAGAGCAACGAGCCAAACGGTGGGTTGACACCTCCAATGTTGAATCTGACGAGGAACCAGCGAAGAGGGCGGTGACTATAAACCTAGCAGATTCCGTGCAGAGCCACCTGGTGAGGATTTCTTAGCTACTCTTCTTCCACTGTGTGCATTACATGCATCAGGAAGTAGGTTAAAATAATGACTACTTTTTTTTTGTATTGTGCTTCGTAAGATGAGGATGCAAGTGAAGCACACTTTTAGCTTTAAGCAGTTTTACAGTTCTTGATTGGAGGGCAGTGTTCATGTTTTTACTAACTTGTTATTTTGTGAGCTTATTGCTGCGATTTTGTTTCTGAATCTATTGTGATACAGTTTAAGTTACAACAATTTAAAAAATACATTGAGAGCCCCACAAAATGCAGTTTCTGGTAACTACTGGGAACGTAACTTTCGCCTGTGTGTACCTACAGTACCAACAAGGCACGGAAGTGTGCACGTTTCCGGAAGATTCAAGGGCATCTCTTATAATGTTACTTAACTGTTTAAAATCCACCAGATTTCTACGTCCTGAAAAGACTCGGGACGTGACTTACGTCAGCTGACACCACAGGTACATGTAGGAGACGTTTCAGGGAGAACGTTATTTTTAGGTCAACCTCATAATGTTGCTAAACGTCAGCAAGTACATGGAGAGCCCCACAAAATGCAGTTTCTGGTAACCACTGGGAACGTAACTTTCGTCAGTGGGTACAAACAGTACCAATAAGGTATGTTCAGGGAAGATTCAAGGACATCTCTAACGTTATTTAGCTGTTTAAAATCCCCCACATTTCTACGTCCTGAAAATACTTGATATGTACGTTTTGTCAGCGGACACCACAGCTATGTAGAAGGAACGTTTCACAATAACGTTATCATTACTTATGTGGGGACTAAACTATCGTTGTGGTCACGTCCTGGAACATAATTTTGTTAGCTGGGTTGGTGCATCGTTTTGTTTATTTTACAATTTGCGTAAACTTTGAATTCAATCTCAGACATTTTTGTACTTGTTCTTTATAGACGCAGACCCGAAGACATTCGAGCATCCCAAGTCTCCAATGGTCCCAGTATTAGTTGATGTGCAGGCAGGCCTAAGTGACCACACACTCAAATGAACCTACACCTGGGGTTAGATTCTTCCATAATTCACACACAGTAGCCAGTGTAAACCACCATGTTGTCAACAAAATGCTGTCCTCAATGCTTAAGTTGTGTTGTGTATGACACAATTTGTGGAAATGCTGTAATCACTAATCAATGTTGTGATTTACAGACATGATGGCCACGATTTGAATGCTGCAACAGATGGGGAATGACTTTGAGGGACACACGCTTAGAACCACAGTATGACTGGACATTGTCCGGATATTATATATACATTTATTTATTTTTAGGGGGCATATCAGATTTAATATTGCAGATAGATTGTGGCTTCTATCAATGTAATTGTCTGCATCATTTCCAATGACCCATGTGTATTTTTTTTTGCATATATATATATATATATATATATATATATATATATATATATATATATATATATATATATATATATATATATTATCGGTCAAAAGTTTTAGAACACCTACTCATTCAAGGGGTTTTCTTTACTTTTACTGTGTTCTACATCGTAGAATAATAGTGAAGACATCAAAACTATGAAATAACACATATGGAATCAGTTAGTGACCAAAAAAGTGTTAAACAAATCAAAATATATTTGAGATTTGAGATTTGAGATTCTTGAAATAGCCACCCTTTGCCTTGATAGGTGCAGGTGTTCTAAAAATGTTGACTGGTAGTGTATTTAAAAATATGGATACATATTTTCCTTGATTATTTCCTCTAACCATACCACCCCTCCCCTAATTGGTAGGAAACTAATGAACAAAAACACTTAGGCCTCTACATAATATATACATTTTATGGACACAATATATTTTACATGAATTATTTTTTGTTTGTTTTTAGTCCCATCCTTTAGCTACTTTAGTAATGATGATGTCCATCTCTCTTCCACTTTGAGCCATGAGAGATGGACATGCATGTCATTAATGTTAGCTCTCCGTGTACTTTTAATGGCCATCAGTGCTGTCCTGTTCTGAGCAAACTGCAATTTTTCCAAGTCCTTCTTTGTGGCACCTGACCACGTGACTGAACAGTAGTCCAGGTGCAACAACATCAGGGCCTGTAGGACCAGCCTTGTTGATGGTGTTGTAAAGAATGCAGAGCAGCTCTTTATTATGGACATACTTCTCCCTATCTTAGCTACTGTTGTATCAATATGTTTTGACCATAACAGTTTACAATATAGGGTAACTCCAAGCAGTTTACTCACCTCAACGTGCTCAATTTCCACATTCATTACGAGATGTAGTTTAGTGAATGATTTGTCCCAAATACAATGCTTTTAGTTTTGAAAATATTTAGGACTAACCTATTCCTTGCTACCCATTCTGAAACTAACTGCAGATCTTTGTTAATTGTTGCAGTCATTTCAGTTGCTGTAGTAGGTGACGTATATAGTGTTGAGTCATCCTCATACATATACACACTGGCCTTACTCAAAGCCAGTGGCATGTCGTTAGTAAAGATTGAAAAAAGCAAGGGGCCTAAACAGCTACACTGGGGAATTCCTGCTTCTACCTGGATTATGTTTGAGAGACTTCCATTAAAGAACACCCTCTGTGTTCTGTTAGACAAGTAACTCTTTATCCACATTATAGCAGGGGTGTAAAGCCATAACACATCAGTTTTTACTGCAGCAGACAATGATCAATAATGTCAAAATCTGCACTGAAGTCCACACGGAACCCAAACCAGCTGCGCGCGTAAATTTCTTTTTTCCCTCTACACCAAACACGATCACGACACAGAGGTTAAAATATCAAAACAAACTCTGAACCAATTACATTAATTTGGGGACAGGTCGAAAAGCATTAAACATTTATGGCAATTTAGCAAGCTAGCTAATATTCCCTATTTAGCTAGCTTGCTGTTGCTAGCTAATTTGTCCTGAGAAATAAACATTGAGTTGAAATTAACAAGGTCCTCTACTCCGACAATTAATCCAAACATAAAACGGTAAACCGAATCGTTTCTAGTCATCTCTCCTCCTTCCAGGCGTTTTCTTCTTTGAACTTATATGGTGATTGGCATCTAAACTTTCATAGTATTACCACGATGACCGACAACACATTGGGTTTAACCAATGACGAGATGGTACGTGGGTACCTGCTTCTATAAACCAATGAGGAGATGGGAGAGGCAGGACTTGTAGCGCGATCTGCATCACAAATAGAACTGAATTCTATTTTAGCCCTTGGCAACGCAGACGCTCGTTGGCGCACGTGAGCAGTGTGGTTGCAATAATTGAATAACAGATTCCTACATTTATTTTGCAACGCTCGCGCATGCGATGCGAGCGGTGTTGTCAGGGTATAATAACAGGACAGCCCCAACAATAATTGTATCATCTATTTCTCTCAGCCAATCATCAGTTATTTGTGTAAGGCTGTGCTTGTTAAGTGTCCTTCTCTATATGTGTGCAGAAAGTCTGTTGTCAATTTGTTTACTGTGAAATAGCATTGTATCTGGTCAAACACCATTTTTTTCCATAAGTCTACTAGGGGTTGGTAACAGGCTGATTGGTCAGCTATTTGAGCCAGTAAAGGGGGCTTTACTATTCTTGGGTAGTGGAATGACTTTAGCTTCCCTCCAGGCCTGAAGGCACACTCTCTAGTAGGCTTAAATTGAAGATGTGGCAAATAGGAGTGGCATTATTGTCTACTATTATCCTCAGTAATTTTCAATCTCGATTGTCAGACCCCGGTGGCTTGTCATTGTTGATAGACAAAAATAATTTTTTCACCTCTTCCACACTGACTTTACGGAATTCAAAAGTACAATTATTGTCTTTCATAAATTGGTCAGATATACTTGGATGTTTAGTGTCAGCATTTGTTGCTGGCATGTCATCCCTAAGTTTGTTTATCTTGCCAATGAAAAAGTAATTAAAGTAGATATCAGTGGGTTTTGTGATAAATGAGCCATCGGATTCAATGAATGATGGAGCCGAGTTGGCTTTTCCCCAAAATATTAATTTAAGGTGCTCCAAAGCTTTTTACTATTTTTTTAAAAATATAATTGATCTTTGATTCATAGTGTAGTTTCTCTTTCTTTAGCTTAGTCACATGATTTATAATTTTGCAGTACGTTTGCCAATCAGTAGGGCTGCCAGACTTATTTGCCATACCTTTTGCCTCATCCCTCTCAACCATACAATTTTTCAATTTATCATCAACCCAAGGGGATCGAACAGGTTTTACTGTAATTTTCTTAATGGGTGTGTGCTTATTAGTAATTGGAATAAGCAATTTCCTAAATGTTTCAAGTGCACAGTCTGGTTGCTCCTCATTACACACCACAGACCAACAAATATGCTTTACATCATCAACATATGAATCACTGCAAAACTCATTGTATGACCTCTTATACACCATATTAGGCCCAGCATTTGGAACTTTGGTTTTCCTAGATATGGCTATAATATTGTGATCACTACATCCTATGGATTTGTATACTGCTTTAAAGCAAATTTCTGAAGTAATAGTAAAGATTTGATCAATACATGTTGATGATTTAATTCATGAGCTGTTTGTAAATAACCTGGTAGGTTGACTTACAACCTGAACCATGTTGCAGGCACTGGTTACAGTTTGACATTTTTTCTTGAGTGGGCAGTTTGTTGAGAGCCAGTCAATATTTAAATCACCCAGAAAATATACTTCTCTGTTGATATCACATACATTATCAAGCATTTAACTAATAACATTATCAGGGTACCTCCGATCCAATCTTGAACGGGAATCCCCCAAAGAAGAAGGCGCTGGAACCTCTGGATCCATGGTGGGAAAGCTGTTTCTGGTCTGTGTCAGGTCCGGGCTCAACATCTCCAAGGAGACCCCTGTTGCCAAAGGATGCTTTCTTTGACTTCCATGGCAAGTGATGTATCTCCATGGCTGTTTGGTTGGGTCGAGAACGGCTCCGTTCTCCAGGAAAGGGGGAGACCCCTTTGGGGATGGAACCATGTTGAGCACCGGCTAGTCGGCTGTGGAGAGCCGACACGGCGGCGACATTCCACCAGATCAGAGCGGCATCCGGCTACTGGGGGAAGAAAAAGTAGACGGACGTGGATTCCCCAGTAGCTTGTGTAGGTTTGCTACTTGATTGCTAAGAGTAGCCACTTCGCTCCTGTAGTCCTCCACAAGCAAGCAGTTGCTACATTGAAAGTCAGCACGGTCCACACTGTCCCGGGAACAAAACAATGTAGACACAGCACCTGGAGCGCTGGAAACATTCAATAGCGGCCTCCATTTGAGACTGCTTAGCCAGCTAGGCTAGCTGGGCTTCCGTGTCTCTCCCCCTCTGCGGAATCTGGAGGGATCCCGGGGCAGACATCAGCGCTTACAGCAACTAAGCCCAACAGAGCCGCAGGTCGTAACATGATTTTGTGACATACCACAACAATATCATATGATATTGTCGTAACAAGATTTTGTGACGTACATATGTCACAAAAATATCATATGATATTGTTGTGGTATGTCACAAAATCATGTTACAACCACACATATCAATATTCATTTTATATATCAATATTTTTCCAAGTCTTGCTAAGTGGATGGGTCTCTACAGTAGGTGTAAATGGTACAGCCAAATGGTTACTTGCATAGTAGCAATATCAGAAATAGATAGATAGTGTCAATATAAATAAAATATACAGTATGTACAAGTGTCCACCACATAAATATATGGTGCATGCATCTGTTTATGTACTGTACATGTGCACCTCACTCAGTTTCCAACTCAGGTTGCATGGCCTTAACTTATGTATGGGATACTATGTGATAAGTGCGTGTGTAACAGTAATATAATAATAATATATGCCATTTAGCAGACGCTTTTATCCAAAGCGACTTACAGTCATGTGTGCATACATTCTACGTATGGGTGGTCCCGGGGATCGAACCCACTACCCTGGCGTTACAAGCGCCATGCTCTACCAACTGAGCTACAGAAGGACCACAGTATATAAAGTATGCTAATGTACTGGCATGAAGGCATTTGGGCAGTGGTGTAAAGTGCTTCAGTAAAAATAAAATATTATATACCATTTTGTAGCTCTGAGTCTGTATTTTTATCTAATGTAAAAAGACCATTTTTAAAAAAGTAATTCAATTGTTGCCAGCAGCACAGTCACAGTCACCAATACTCTGGATAACATCAAAACAGCCTAACCAGCTCTACTAGAGCAAGTAAAATGGTCAGAGTTAGCTGTTATCTCATGCGTGTCTGGAAGTAGCTAACAAGCTAGCCAAAGTTAGCTAGTTAGCTTGAGTGCTTGACTACCGTTGTTAGGTCAGAACGCTTGGATCAACCTACTTTTTGACCAGAGCGTACAGTGTAAGCTCCGAGAGCGAAACACTCTGAATTCATGAATGGCCAATCTGACAAAGCTCTGAGTTCATGGATGCCCAGAGCCTGACATGTGAATCCTTAAAAAGATGGTTGGGTCTAAAGCTTAAAATTGTGTTAATGATGCTGAGTGGGTGTAGACAAAGAGCTCTCCATTAGGTACCAAAACATTCAAGGGCCATTTTCTCGAAAGTGATGTTACAAATGTATCAACTTTCAAAGCACAATTACTTTCCCATAATTCCTCAACTGTAGTGTATGATATACCATTTTCTAGCTCTGAGTCTCTGCTTTCATACATACATTCAAATTTTGCTATATAAGAACAAATCGAGCCGGTCGGTCACATATAGAACCATTATTGCATGGAACTCTGTTCCATCTCATATTGCTCAAATGAACAGTAAACCTGGTTTTAAAAAAACAGATAAAGCCACACCTCACGGTACAATGCTTCTCCCCTATTTGACCTAGATGGTTTGTGTGTATGTATTGATATGTAGGCTGTGTGTGCGCCTTTACATAATTTTTTATTTAGTTCTGTCCTTGAGCTGTTCTTGTCTACAATTAACTAATAATATGCGTAATAATGTAGGCAGTTCATATGAAGGATTGTTACCTATAACCAGGACTGGCATTACAGAAATGACATTTTAAGGCAAGAAATTATTATTTTGTAGAAGCAGTTATTTTGATTAAACCTATACTGTCCCTACCATCATTACCCAATAGCAACAGATGTTGGATACATGTGCAAACTCTCCCAACCCTTCCCCCACAAACTCAGATGTTCAACAGTTGTTCCATCCCTGAGCCCAACTCAAGAGAAGACTATATACAATTGAGCAAGAATGGGGAGATTTGATTAACCAATGTCAAGTCCTAGCTGATGGAGCTCAGATACAACCCTTTCCCCTGAAACACACAGGCTGGTCCCCCATTGTGACCATTTCCCCAAGCATCTCTGAGCAGTCAGACCTTTTGATTGTTTTGTCCTGTCAAGGCCACAATAATTTGCCCCTTCTCTGATTGTTCGAGTGTGATTCCCTCCCCATGGGTTACTGCAGCTAGTGTTGCCAGCACTGACATTAACTGGGTGGGGATACTGCACCGGAATTCCCGCCAGCTAGGTACAAGATCATCAAGGTTCTTATTAACAGCTGTGAGAAATTCCTTGTATATTAGGCTACTTGCGGTAGGCCAATAAAACATAAGGACTTCTCCTTAGTGTGAGGGTCTCTCAGGTGGGTGTCTTGGGTGTAGGGTTGGGGCCATTCCATCATGATAGGACAATATATAAATAAGCTACATTTGTAATTTATCTTAAAATGTATATCCCATATCTGCACAACATTGAAAACTCTCTGTCACAACTGCTGCTCCCCCCACACACACTTATCTCTACCATGTTGATTCCTACCTAATTTCAGACTTTTTTGTGTACTTTTGTGTTCCAGCTCCTTATGCTTGAAGATGTATCATTTCAATAATTGCCTTTTCTCCCAATGCTATCTTGGGCCAGGTATTTGCGACAATGATCTAAAAGGGACGCAGAAGCGCACCAGCACCCGATTTTATGTTTATTCCATGGCCAAGCATCCTTCTAGCTACCCCTTATTCCACCTTTTATGCCCCAAGGTCCCTTCACTTCTGACACGTTGGAACTCACCGTCTTATATTTATAAACCCACACTACCTTCACCCATTTTTGCAATGCTTCTTCCGTCACTAGTTCTTCTCCTGATTTGATCACATCTAGACTCAGAAACACATTTAAAAGTGTTGTGGTGTGCTGTTTTTGATACCTTTTTTTCACCTGTGTAATGCTGTCCTGCTTATTCTGGGGTTTAGACTGAATGCATTCTGAACCCCAGAGTCATGCTTAGCTGCGTTTAGGCATGGCTTCCTTTTTTAGTGTTTCTCTCATTCTGCCGGAGTTTACCTCGTATTTTATATTAAACCTACATTACGCATCCAGTTGTTTCTCCATTTGTAACTCAGCCATCAAAAATCACAATATGCTGTATTACATATTATTATTTTAATTTAGTTGCATACTGTATCCCCCCAACCCAAGGATAGACAAACATACCAACCAAACATTAACAGAAAAAAAAAGTTTTAAAAATCCTCACATTTCCAATCATAAAATATATAAAAAAGTATAATATGCAGTCGCAGATAATGCAGATTACGGTTCGACTATAACCAATATTCACATAAAAAGAGAGAATATACAGATTTCAATGCTTCTCCAATATCCCCGGTTTGCAAAAACTCACAAAACAGTTCCCAAATATCATGAAACCCTGGGGCTTTCTTTTTCACTATATAAGTACAATTTTGAAGAGCCAGGCTTGACGTTAATCATTTTAACCAATGACCAAGTGAGGGGGAACTGACATACTTACAGTGTAGAGCAATTGAACCTCTAGCTTGTAATAGACAGAGATGAACCATTTTATTTTCTCTCCTATGTAAAGAAATATTCTCTGGGTAAAGATTTAGGATGCAATGTTTAGGGATTAGTGGTATTTGGGTATTGGGGTAATCTCAGAGATACACCGCAGTACTCAGCACATTCCCACAGGCAATGATACAAGGTGCCTAAATGTGTGTTAAATGTAACACACAGGTCTGGGATATTCAGGTCAAATTTATGAAGCTTAAGAGGGGTGATTCATTATCTAATTGTATTGCAACAATCTCAGGCGTGTGTTTGTCTGTATCTGAGCTCTAGAGCATATCATACCCCAGTCCTCTGCTGAAATAGTATCAGAGTTGTCTTTACGAGTAGCTACCATTTTCCCATATAATGATGTAATTTTACCTCTCCCACAGCACATATTAACAGAGAGCATTTCTAAAGTGGTCAAAGGAGGTTGTAGGGTAGATTGTTTTAGACTGGAAAATAAAGCTTCTCAATTGTAAGTATTTGAAAAAAAGCTTTTGTGGTAAGTTAAATCTTCCCTTTAGTTATTTAAATGGCATGAGCCCTTTTTCATTGTGACAGTCCATTACATTAACAATACCTTTTCTTGCCTATTCTTTAAACAACAAGTCATTTTTACCAGGTGTGAAATTGTCATTGTCTCAAATTGGTGTAAAACTAGATAATACAGGGAATTCACCCAGATATTGCTGTACTTCGTGCCATATAAGGTATTTTTAAAAGAAAGAGTCCTGGACTGGCCGGACATCCTTGTCTCGTGCCCCAAAAACATTTAAAAGGTTATGAAATCAAGTTGTTAATGGCAACTTATATAATATCTTAATCCATTTACAGAAAAAGCCTCCCATCTGGTACTTGCTGACGTTTGGTCAGTGTTCAATGTAAAATAAACATCTATTTGCACTCCAACACCATCAAGAGGATCCTTTTAGTAGTTTTGTATCCCTATAGAATAATGACACAGGGGAATGGTCACTCAGAACAATACTATCATATCCACTTCCTGCTACAGTGGGAAGCAATGAGCGAGAAACTAAGATGTAGTGAAATACAAGAATATGATTTAAATGTCGACAAGTAACATGAATACTCACTCGGGTTCTGAGTCCGCCAAGGTTCACATAAATTTAAGTCCTTAATGAAATGCTGTAATTTCTTTCTACTCTGCAATCTAGATTAGGACTTTACCAGGACGGGATGCTATCAATAGAATTAAATTCACAAAGAACTTGGGATTATCATCATCAAATCACATTTGTCACATGCGCCGAATACAATAGGTGTAGTCCTTACTGTGAAATGCTTACGTACAAGCCCTTAAACAATGCAGTTCAAGAAATAGAGTTAAGAAAATATTTGCTAAATAAAAAGTAACACAATAAAATAATATTAACGAGGCTATATACAGGGGGTACTGGTACCAAGTCAATGTGCGGGAGTACAGGTTAGTCGAGGTCATTTGTACATGTAGGTTGGGGTAAAGTGACTATGCATAGATAATAAACAGCAAGTAGCAGCAATGTAAAAACAGAAGGGGTGGGATTGGAGTGCCAATGTAAATACTCCGGGTGGCCATTTGATTCATTGTTCAGCAGTCTTATGGCTTAGGGGTAGAAGCTGTTAAGGAGCCTTTTGGACCTAGACTTGGTGCTCCGATACCGCTTGCCATGCGGTAGCAGAGAGAACAGTCTATGACTTGCGTGACAAGAGTCTAACAATTTTTGGGGCCTTCCTCTGGATGGCAGGAAGCTTGGCCCCAGTGATGTACTGGGCTGTACGCACTACCCTCTGTAGCGCTTTACGGTTGGATGCCAAGCAGTTGCCATACCAGGCGGTGATGCAACCCATCTTTATGCTCTCAATGGTGCAGCTGTAAAACGTTTTGAGGATCGGGGGACCCATGACAAATATTTTCAGTCTCCTGAGGGGGAAAAGGAATTGCCGTGCCCTCTTCACGACTTTTCTTAGTGTGTTTGGACCATGATAGTTTGTTGGTGATGTGGACACCAAGGAACTTGAAACTCTCGACCTGCTCCACTAAATCCCTGTCGATGTGAATGGGTCCATGATCGGTCCTGGTAATCCGTCTGGCGCCGCGGCTTTGTGAATGTTGACCTGTTTAAAGGTCTTGCTCACATTGGCTATGGAGTGCGTAATCATACCGTCGTCCGGAACAGCTGGTGCTCTAATGCATGCTTCAGTGTTGCTTGGCTCGAAACGAGTATAAAAGGCATTTAGCCCGTCTGGTAGGCTCGTGTCACTGGGCAGCTCAAGGCTGGGTTTCCCTTTGTAGTCCGTAATAGTTTGCAAGCCCTGCCACTTCCGATGAGCATCAGAGCCGGTGTAGTAGGATTCAATCTTAATCCAGTTTTGACACTTTGCCTGTTTGATCGTTCGTCTGAGGGCATAGCAGGATTTCTTATAAGCATCCGGATTAGTGTCCCGCTCCTTGAAAGCGGCAGCTCTAGCCTTTAGCTTGGTGCAGATGTTGCCTGTAATTCATGGCTTCTGGTTGGGTCGCTGTGGGGACAACATCGTTGATGCACTTATTGATGAAGCTGTGACTGAGCTGGTATACTCCTCAATGCCATTTGATGAGTCCCGAAACATATTCCAATCTGTGCTAGCAAAACAGTCTTGTAGCGTAGCATCTGTGTCATCTGACCACTTCCATATTGAGTGAGTCACTGGTACTTCCTGCTTTAGTTTTTGCTTGTAAGCAGGAATCAGGAGGAAATAATTATGGTCAGATTTGCCAAATGGAGGGCGAGGGCGAGTGAGAGCTTTGACTGTGTGTGGAGTAAATGTGGTCTAGATTCTTTTTGTCTCTGGTTGCACGTGACATGCTGGTAGAAATTAGGTAAAACGGATTTAAGTTTGCCTGCATTAAAGTCCCCAGCCACTAGGACCACCGCATCTGGATGAGCATTTTCTTGTTTGCTTGTGGCCTTACACAGCTCGTTGACCGCGGTCTTAGTGCCAGCATCGGTTTGTGGTGGTAAATAGATGGCTACGAAAAATATAAATGAAAACTCACTTGGTAGAGAGTGTGGCCTACAGTTTATCATGAGGTACTCTACATCAGCCGAGCAATACCTCAACACTTCCTTAATATTAGACATCGCGCACCAGCTGTTATTGACAAGTACACACAACATCATCCCTCGTCTCACTAAATGTAGCAGTCCTGTCCTGCCGATGCACAGAAAACCCAGCCAACTGTATATTATCTGTTTCGTCGTTCAGCCACGACTCTGTGAAACATAAGATAGTCTTGAACGGAGCTCATCCAGTTTATTCTCCAGTTATTTCTCATTGGCCAATAGAACATACAGTAGAGGCGGGTTACCCGCTCACCGCCAAATTCTCACTAGGCACCCCGATCTCCGCCCCCTGTACCTCTGTCTTTTCTTCACGCGAACAACGAGGATTTGAGACTGGTCTCAGAGAAACCGTATATCCTTTGCGTCGGACTCATTAAAGAAAAAATCGTTGTCCCGTTTGAGGTGAGTATTTGCAGTTCTGATATCCAGAAGCTCTTTTCGGTCATGAGAGATGGTAGCAGGAACATTATGTGCAAAATAAGTTACAAACAATGCAAAAAAAACCACAAAATAGCACAGTTGGTTTGGAGCACATAAAACGTCAGCCATCCCCTCTGGTGCCATTATACTGACATCCATTAGGACCATAAACATTAACCAAATGAATACGCTCATTCAAAAGAGTTCCCTGTATCAAAACTTATCTATCAGCTGTATCAGTTACAATATTATCCACTTGAAACGGAACAGATTTCTGAATGAAACACCACAAGAATGAGTGTAGAAACAGGATGCTATAACTTGCCCTCCTACCTCCTGTGTACTTTTAAGTAGTTAATCCTTCAACAAGTGAGTTTCTTGTAGGAACACTAGATGAATGAGGTTGTTTGAGCTTATTAATAACCTGTTTAAGCTTGGATAGCTAACAAACTCCACGGACATTCCACGAAGTAAGTATCAGTTTTTTGAAGTAATTTAACTAAATATGCAGACATAGAATAAGCTATAGCATAAAGGCATATCTAAACTATGTTTAGTAACCACAAGGACAACATTCATATTTTGTAGTGAGGAAAATAAGTAAAGGTCTGTTTGAACAAACAAACATATACAGTTGAAGTCAGAAGTTTACATACAGTTAGGTTGGAGTCATTAAAACTAGTTTTTCAACCACTCCACAAATGTCTTTTTAACGAACTATAGTTTTGGCAAGTCGGTTAGGACATCTACTTTGTGCATTACACAGGTAATTTTTTACAGACAGAATATTTCACTGTATCACAATTCCAGTGGGTCAGAAGTTTACCTACACTAAGTTGACTGTGCCTTTAAACAGCTTGGAAAATGAATCCCAGAAAATGATGTCATGGCTTTAGAAGCTTCTGATAGGCTAATTGATATCATTCGAGTCAATTGGAGATGTACCTGTGGATGTATTTCAAGACCTACCTTCAAACTCAGTGCCTCTTTGCTTGACATCATGGGAAAATCAAAAGAAATCAGCCAAGACCTCAGATTTTTAAAAATTGTAGACCTCCACAAGTCTGGTTCATCATTGGAAACAATTTCCAAATGCCTGAAGGTACCACGTTCATCTGTACAAACAATAGTACGCAAGTATAAACACCATGGGACCACGCAGCCGTCATAACGCTCATGAAGGAGACACGTTCTGTCTCCTAGAGATGAATGTCCTTTGCTGCGAAAAGTGCAAATCAATCCCAGAACAACAGCAAAGGACCTTGTGAAGATGCTGGATGGAGGAAACAGGTACAAAAGTATCTTTATCCACAGTAAAACGAGTCCTATATCGACATAACCCGAAAGGCCGCTCAGCAAGGAAGAAGCCACTGATCCAAAACCGCCATAAAAAAAGACAGTTTGCAACTGCACATGGGGACAAAGATTGTACGTTTTGGAGAAATGTCCTCTGGTCTGATGAAACAAAAATAGAACTGTTTGGCAATAATGACCATCGTTATGATTGGAGGAAAAAGGGAGATGCTTGCAAGCCGAAGAACACCATCCCAACCATCAAGCACAGGGGTGGCAGCATCATGTTGTGGGGGTGCTTTGCTGCAGGAGGGACTGGTTTACTTAACAAAACAGATGGCATCATGAGGAGGAAAATTATGTGGATTTTTATTGAAGCAAGATCTCAAGACATCGGTCAGGAAGTTAAAGCTTGGTCGCAAATGGCTCTTCCAAGCATACTTCCAAAGTTGTGGCAAAAAGGACAACAAAGTCAAGTTATTGGAGTGGCCATTACAAAGCCCTGACCTCAATCCTATCGAAAATGTTAAGTTAAGAACAAATTCTTATTTACAATGACAGCCAACCCCAGCCAAACCCGGACGACGCTGGGCCAATCGTGCGCCACCCTATGGGACTCCCAATCACGGCCGGATGTGATACAGCCGGGATTCAAACCAGGGCGTCTGTAGTGATGCCTCAAGCACTGAGATGCAGTGCCACTCAGGAGCCTCAAGTGTGTGTCTCGGCTAGCGTGAACATGGTATACCATGATAAGTTTATAAACCCCAAAAACTATTAACGATCCGAAATGAACAGGCTACGTGAGAAAAATAGGTACCATTGAATATGTGCTACGTTAACTAAAGGCCCTTTGCACATAAGGTCCGGCTTGCACGTGAGTCTCAATTATATTAGTCCAAGGATATGATCGAAACTTAAGTCTTCATATAAAGTAGTCCCGATGCTTCTCGGTCGTGCAGGATGAATGAATATGGTCCCGCTGTGTTGAGTCTGTTGACATGGAGCTAAACATACTCGCCGGCATTTTACAGTGTTTTATGTTATCCAATGGAAGAGAATGATCAACATAACAAAAATAAACATGACGTCAAACGTTCAAAGGACAGCTATCTAGCCTGAAATACAGAAGAAACTGAGCTAACTGATGAGCACATACAGGCTACAAATAATATAAGGACATTTTGAGTGGGCTAGCTCGCCTATTATTCACTTAACTGTTATGCTAACTACAGTACTACAGTAGCAGCTAATACATTAGCTAATGTTAGTTAGCTTGCCAACAGTCACATAATCCAAGGTGGTTTAATTCTCCATTGTCCAGAGTGGTGGTAAACTTCAAAGTGGCAACATGACTAGGAAGAATTCACGTTGTATGCCACAGATGAACACCTTGGCTTGAGAGGGAGATTCAAACATGTGTGACTGTCCATTGTAAGTCAGAGGTAGTTTAGCTGGGAAGGCTATTCCATAGGCAAGGTTGAGGGACCTGAGCTGGCGTTGGACCCCTTCGTAACCTTTTTATTTTTCGGTGCAGGTCCACAGATAGGTCAGGGAATAACATGATTTCTTGGTCTCCATACATCATCTTGCCCTTGGCCCTGGCTTGAGAAACTTCATGATAAGGACTCGAGTAGAGGGTGGTTTCTCGGTAGGAGCCAGACGCCTAGGGTCTCTTTCAATGTACAGGAAAGGCATCCGGCCATCAGAGCCTCGGGAGGCTATCCCCCGAGAAATGCAACGGCATCACCATTTTCTACTTTTTCGAGTAGATTTAACCAGTCTCAAATTAGACCTCCTGTGGTGGTTCTCGAGCGAGCTTGGTTTTGAAATAAGGTCTGCCATCTGTTTTTCAAACTTTTTGCTCGTTGTTTTGACAATGATGACAGTATCTTCCACCATGCTAATGCATTGCTCTGCTTCGTCCAAGTGTGTGAAGTAGGCTTGAAGGTCACGTTTAACCTCACTAATCCCTGTTAGTGAGCATTTTCCTTTGCCAAGATAATCCATCCACCTGACAGGTGTGGCATATCAAGAAGATGATTAAACAGTATAATCCCTACATATGTGCATCTTGTGTTGGGGAAAATAAAAGGCCACTTTAAAATGTGCAGTTTTGTCACACAACACAATGCCACAGATGTCTAAAGTTTTGAGAGAGCGTCCAATTGGCATGCTTACTGCAGGAACGTCCACCAATGTAATGTTAATTTCTCTACCATAGGCTGCCTGCAACATCGTTTTTCTAGAATTTGGCAGCACGTCCAACTGGCCTCACAACCGCAGACCATGTGAGCCCAGGACCTCCACATCTGGCTTCTTCACCTGAGGGATTGTGTGAGGGGGGAGGGGTAATAAAGCCCTATTGTGCGGGAAAAAATAATTCTGATTAACTGGGCCTGGCTGCCAAGTGGGTGGGCCTATGCCCTCCAAGGCCCACCCGTGGCTGCACTCCTGCCCATTCATGTGAAATCCAATTATTTCAATAGACTTATTTCCTTATATGAACTCAGTAAAAACGTTGAAATCGTTGCATTTTGCATTGATATTTTTGTTCATATTGATTTAAACTCAGTCATATTGTTGGCCCAAATTACAAGAGATTAATATAGACCTCCACCAGCTGAAGGAGAAGAGGATCAGGTAAAATAAGGGTATGTTGATATTATAGCCTAGTATTCATGGTACATTGTAAATATCGGCCTGCTACTAGGATAGTATTCTGTAAAAGACAAGAGCAAATGCATAAATAAGACAACAAATATTAGTTAAATAAAATATGGAACAGTAAATGAAAATGTTCAATATATATTTTGTTTTGGATCAAGGTACAGTGGGGCAAAAAAGTATTTAGTCAGCCACCAATTGTGCAATTTCCCCCACTTAAAAAGATGAGAGAGGCCTGTAATTTTCATCATAGGTACACTTCAACTATGACAGACAAAATGAGAAAAAAAATCCAGAAAATCACATTGTAGGATTTTTAATGAATTTATTTGCAAATTATAGTGGAAAATAAGTATTTGGTCAACTACAAACAAGCAAGATTTCTGGCTCTCACAGACCTGTAACTTCTTCTTTAAGAGGCTCCTCTGTCCTCCACTCGTTACCTGTATTAATGGCACCTGTTTGAACTTGTTATCAGTTTAAAAGACACCTGTCCACAACCTCAAACAGTCACACTCCAAACTCCACTATGGCCAAGACCAAAGAGCTGTCAAAGGACACCAGAAACAAAATTGTAGACCTGCACCAGGCTGGGAAGACTGAATCTGCAATAGGTAAGCAGCATGGTTTGAAGAAATCAACTGTGGAAGCAATTATTAGGAAATGGAAGACATACAAGACCACTGATAATCTCCCTCGATCTGGGGCTCCACGCAAGATCTCACCACGTGGGGTCAAAATGATCACAAGAACTGTGAGCAAAAATCCCAGAACCACACGGGGGGACCTAGTGAATGACCTGCAGAGAGCTGGGACCAAAGTAACAAAGCCTACCCTCAGTAACACACTACGCCGCCAGGGACTCAAATCCTGCAGTGCCAGACGTGTCCCCCTGCTTAAGCCAGTACATGTCCAGGTCCGTCTGAAGTTTGCCAGAGAGCATTTGGATGATCCAGAAGAAGATTGGGAGAATGTCATATGGTCAGATGAAACCAAAATATAACTTTTTGGTAAAAACTCAACTGGTGTTTGGAGGACAAAGAATGCTGAGTTGCATCCAAAGAACACCATACCTACTGTGAAGCATGGGGGTGGAAACATTATGCTTTGGGGCTGTTTTTCTGCAAAGGGACCAGGACGACTGATCCGTGTAAAGGAAAGAATGAATGGGGCCATGATTCGTGAGATTTTGAGTGAAAACCTCCTTCCATCAGCAAGGGCATTGAAGATGAAACGTGGCTGGGTCTTTCAGCATGACAATGATCCAAAACACATCTTCCGGGCAACTAAGGAGTTGCTTCGTAAGAAGCATTTCAAGGTCCTGGTGTGGCCTAGCCAGTCTCCAGATCTCAACACCATAGAAAATCTTTGGAGGGAGTTGAAAGTCTGTGTTGCCCAGCAACACCCCCAAAACATCACTGCTCTAGAGGACATCTGCATGGAGGAATGGGCCAAAATACCAGCAACAGTGTGTGAAAACCTTGTGAAGACTTACAGAAAACATTTGACCTCTGTCATTGCCAACAAAGGGTATATAACAAAGTATTGAGATAAACTTTTGTTATTGACCAAATACTTATTTTCCACCATAATTTGCAAAGAAATTAATAAAAATCCTACAATGTGATTTTCTGGATTTTTTTTCTAATTTTGTCTGTCATAGTTGAAGTGTACCAATGATGAAAATTACAGGCCTGTCTCATCTTTTTAAGTGGGAGAACTTGCACAATTGGTGGCTGACTAAATACGTTTTGCCCCACTGTAGCTAATAGCTAGCTGATAGCCAGGAAAACATGCAACATCGGCAGTGTATCAAATACTTGTTCTCCCCACTGTAGTAACCAAAAAAGTGTAAAACAAATCAAAATATATTTTATATTTGAGATTCTTCAAAGTGCCACCCTTTGCCTTGATGACAGCTTTGCACACTCTTGGCATTCTCTCAACCAGCTTCATGAGGTCACCTGGAATGCATATCAATTAACAGGGGTGCCTTGTTAAAAGTTAATTTGAGGAATTTGAGGAATTTGTTTGAGCCAATCAGTTGTATTGTGACAAGGTAGGGGTGGTATCCCAACCGCTGCCTTTGTGAGATGCAGAGTAGGTGAATGGATGAGGCATGGAAGAGGGTGTGTGGGGGTGCTTTGCTGGTGACACTGTCTGTGATTTATATAGAAGGAAAAGCAGCCGACAAGTGCTCAGAATATGTAGGAACTCCTTTAAGACGGTTGGAAAAGCATTCCAGGTGAAGCTGGCTGAGAGAATGCCAAGAGAGGGTGGTGACTTTGAAGAATCTAAAATACATTTTGATTTTTTTAACACTTTTTTGGTTACTACATGATTCAATATGTGTTATTTCATAGTTTGGATGTTTTCACTAATATTCTACAATGTAGAAAATAGTAAAAATAAAGAAAAACCCTTGAATGAGTAGGTGTTCTAAAACTTTTGACCGGTCGTGTATATGGATAATATATAAAGCCAGGCACATTTAACAGTTAGACTATTGATTACAGACCTAATTAAGATGGGTTCTTTCAAGTATTCATTTCAGTATTTCACTTCTGGGGATATGCCCCGAGTGTAATCCCCAAAAGCGTTTATTACACTGCCAGTCATGATTGGCTGGATGTCGAGACTTGTGCGTCAGGGAAGGGTGTCCCTCCTACCCTATAAAAGGTAGTCTCTGAGTCATTCAAACATCTCTTCCCGCTTTTTATTAGAAAGCTTACCTTGATGTGACTGCATTTTCCAGAACCAGCTAAACTGTCCACAGATGTGAGCTTACAACTCGCTGCCGGGTGTTATTCTCGGGGCTGCAGTGGTTCCTTTTCCTTAACCATAGTTAGAGGAAAATTATTGGAGGGAGGAACGGGTACAGCTGTGACACGGTTAACTCGTTCACGACCAAGTTAGCTGTATCCAAACAGTGACTAGTCGTAGCTAGCTTTTCTGGTTTACTTTGAGGAGAAAAGGTTATACTAGCTACAGCAAGCTATCTTTTCTAAACTGTTGTTTCAGAAACGGTATCCGGCCGTCACACTGAGTGGCACCGTTGGAGATAACCCACTAATCACTAGCTAACGGACTAGCCTACCACGCTAGTTTTTTCAGACAGCTAAAAACGTAGCATCCAAGCTATGGCGACAAACACATCTCCCATCCCAAATGAAGAGACGCTCCCAGTACTAATCTGCTCCTGTGGAAACAAGATATCGGCCAAAGACACCCACTCTGTGTGCTCCACTTGCCTTGGGCTGCAACATGCCCAGGAAGCCTTAGCCTCCCCTGGCTCCTGTCCACACTGTGCCCTCTTCACTGTGAAGAGCCAGCCACTGTGAAGAGCACACCAAGCTAGCCTGAGTCAACAGGAACCTAACATGGGAGCCGGCTCCCCCGGTGATTCACCAGAGGAAATGGATATCCCCACAGGGAACCGTGGTAAGACGGCTAGCGCTAGCTGAGGACTTCAGCAACAACCTCGTGGCCTGTGTTGCCACAGACCTCAATCTTCGTCTGCTTAAAGCCGTTGTCCAGGTGTCCGGAAGAGCGATGGTGCTCATGATATCCCAGGAGAGGGCTCAATGGCTCAACCTATACACGGTGTCTGATAGTGAGAAGCTGATGATCCTGGATGCTCCAGTAGACCCTAAAAACCTTTTCGGTCCCTCTGTTGAGCTGATGCAGATGATACACTCCTGCTCAGGGGGAATCAGCGCGTGTACTCCAGGAGGATATCGCATTGCTAATAGTGAAAAGGGCAATAAGAGTTGTTCCTCCTGATAAAAAAACTGTAGTTTTTACTATTGATATTTCCTGGTTCCAAAAAAGGGGGGCGGTATTCGCACGATCCTAGATCTACATGCTCTGAACATGCACATGAGAAAGTACACGTTCAGAATGTTGACACACACTGCTTTGCTACGTTCTCTGCGCCCAGGCAATATGTTTGTATCTGTCGACCTGAAGGACGCTTACATCCACATCTCAATACACCCTCCTCACAGGACATTTCTCAGATTCGCTTTTCAAGGCCCAGTAATCTACACATTTCTCGTTCTCCGTTTCGGCCTCTCACGGTCACCTCAAGTTTTTACGAAGTGTACCGAGGCAGCCATCGCCTCACTCAGAGAAAGGGGCATTCGGCTGATGATGTACATAGACGATTGGCTGCTGTGTGTGCAATCGAGACAAGAGGTCTTAGTACACAGTCAGCTACTATTGGAACACATGACATTTCTAGGTTTCAGAATAAACACAGTAAAGAGCATTCTGATTTCCACGCTCATTCAAAGCTCGCCTTTCAGTGGAACGTATAAGAACATTCCAAGATTGCCTAGCACTGTTTCACAGAGGGAACCTGGTCTCTTTCAAAGCATGCCTGAGACTGCTTTAGTAGTCATCCCATTAGGACGTTTGAATATGAGAGGTTTTCAACGCTGGGTCTCTTCTCAAGGTCTGAGCCCAATACGTCACAGACATCTCCATAGGCTGCATGGCAGCACTGCACTCCTGGAGACACCGGAAATTTCTGTCACATGGTGCCCAGATGGGCACTGTTTTATCCAGAAAAGTACTCACAACGGACGCATCTCTCTCGGGTTGGGGTGAAACTCACGAGAGCAGAACAGTGTGGGGACCCCATCACCGTTCTACTCACATAAACTGCCTGGAACTCCTTGCAGTGTCCCTAACATTAAAGACATTGCTCCATTTCTGGAGTGTTGTCATGTTCTAGTCAGAACTGTTGTGGCTTACATAAACAGACAAGGGGGACTGCAATCCCCTCACTTATACACACTGGCACACAGACTGATTATGTGGAGCAGTGTGCATCTCCAATCACTGAGAGCTACTCATATACCGGGAGTACTGAATCTGGGGGCAGATTTACTTTCCAGTGTTCAAGTTGAACCATTCACGTGGCCCATTCACTTGGCCACTCTGCCGGGCTTTCCCAAAATGTAATTTGCTAGAGCCTCATCCACCAGGTCCCTATGGCTTTACAATGATGGTGAAAACTTGGAGAAATGTTGGGGTTAGGTGGGTTAAAATATTTTAAGAAGCCACAGCGTGCCCAGAGGGACATGTCAAAATGCTGAATTTTGGCAAGTCTTTATTCATATGAAAAAGTCATATTTATTGAATTGTTCATGTGGTCACAATTTCTACATAAAATATCAAAGGGATGCTAAAGGAACTCATTTCTGGGAAGGTGTTTTTACTGTTCGCGATTCACAAATTATTATTTTGATTCCCACGTTTTAAATCACTGCGATTGAACCGAACCCCAACTATTATAATGGCGGAGCAAATCATTGGATTCGTCAAAATATATGAAGTAGATCATCCGTTTAACAATAAAAAAACAACACCTATTATAGTATATTGTATTAGAAAACTCACCTCTCTGTAGTTGAATGCGATTGTTCCATTGTTATGGAGAGCAGCCTGGAAGGTGAAGGTTCCCTCTGCCTCGCGCCCCTGAAGCCGCACCTTGTCCCATTGCACCACAAACACCTCACCTAGCACAGAGCAAGGGTCAGAGGTCAACATTAAAGGTCACGTAAGGGCTCCCTAAAGGCACCCACAAAAATAAAATCAGCTAAAACCCTAATGAAGACAATTTAGCTGTTGAAACGTTGGTAAAATAAATTATTACACCGGAGCAACTAAAGTGTGCTACTTTTCCTTTTCTTTTCTTAACCCCACACATACACTGCCGCTCCCACTCCCACCCACCCACCCACCCACTCCCACCCACCCACTCCCACCCACCCACCCACCCACCCACCCACTCCCACCCACACACAAATATAGACATATGCACATACCAACACACTCACCATTGTCCATGTACCGCACTGTTGAGTTTTTTGAAAAACTGGGGTCAAAGTTGGCCATGAGGGGGGCGATGTACTGTGTGGCTGTCAGCATGCGATGCGTGATCTCCCCCGTGAAGATGAACCCTTCGAAAGATCAACAGTTCAAACATCAGAGGCACTGGGAGAAAGTCTTAACTTTCTACATTGTTGTGTCTGGCACCCCAACAAGATTATACATAAAAACAGGAAAACAGGATCCAAAAGTTCAAACGTCAAGAGACTGGAAGAAGCACGCCTGCACGAAAGTCTTACATCATTCTACATTGTTATGTCTGGCACCCCAATGAGATGATAAACAAATCAACAGGACCCGGGGAAGTGATGTACGGCCATTTCCTTGTACCACAGAAACCCAGCCATTCTTCACTCTGAAGGGCAGGTGAGGAATCGGAAACGTTATTGGGACTTGATTGTTCAGACGAGAGTTTTGAAAGGACACCTTGGGGACTTTAAAGGCTCAGTGCAGTCACAAATATGATTTTACCTGTGTTTTAAATACAGTGCCTTCAGTAAGTATTCATACCCCTTGACTTTTCAAAATGTTGTGTTACAGCCTGAATTTAAACAGATTCAATTGAGATGTGTCACTGGCCTACACACAATACCCCATACTGCCAAAGTGGAATTATGTTTTTAGAACATGTACACCTTAATAAAAAATGACAAGCTGAAATGTCTTGAGTCAATAATATTCAACCACGTTATGGAAAGCCTAAATACGTTCAGGAGTAAAACATTTCTTAACAAGTCACATAATAAGTTGCATGGATTCAGTCATCTCTGTACCACACACACAGTTATCTGTAAGGTCCCTCAGTCGAGCAGTGAATTTCAAACTCAGATTCAACCACAAAGACCAGGGAGGTTTTCCAATGCCTCGCAAAGAAGGGCACCTATTGGTAGATGGGTAAAACAAAGTAAACATTGAATATCCCTTTGAGCATGGTGAAGTTATTAATTACACTTTGAATGGTGTATCAATAAACCCAGTCACTACAAATATACAGGCGTCCTTCCAAACTCAGTTGCCAGAGAGGAAGGTAAACCCCTCTGGGATTTCACCATGAGGCCAAGGAGTTTAATGACTATAATAGGAGAAAACTGAGTATGAATCAACAACATTGTCACTCCCCAATACTAATCTAAATGACAGAAGCATAAAGCGTATAGAATAAAAATATTCCAAAACAAGCATCCTGTTTGCAATAAGGCACTAAAGTAAAACTGCAAAAAACATGGCAAAAAATGTACTTCATGTCCTGGATGAAAAGCGTTATGTTTGGGGCAAATCCAACACAACACATCAAATCAAATTTACATCACATCACTGAGTAGCACTCTTCATATTTTCAAGCATGGTGGCTGCATCATGTTATGGCTATGCTTGTCATCGGACTAGGGAGTTTCTAGGTTAAAAAGAAACCGAATAGAGCAAAGCACGGGTAAAATACTAGAGGAAAACATGGTTCAGTCTGCTTTCCAACAGACAGTGGGAAAAAAATTCAGCATTCAGCAGGTTAATAGCCTAAAACACAAGGCCAAATATATAATCTCGAGACCCAGTGGTGAGCAACAACGCGCCGACCTTGGCAACTGGGCGCAAATGGAGGCCAGGAAAAGCAGTCCAGGAGGCAACAACAGCCCTCAGACATGCTGACATTGTGGGTCATGTTCAGCAAGGGAGAGGAGGCCTTGGGCTAACTAGCCGTGCTGCTTGGAGTAAGGCCACTGCACCACAGCGGCGGAAGATGGTAGTGCAGGAAGTACGCCATCAGGAGGAGGCTGCAAGGTGGGCCAAGGCAGTCTCTCTTGCCAAACAGGGACAGTGGACTCGATGGGACAGTGTGGAGAAGAGGAAGATCAGCTGGAAGGATCTGTGGGCCATGGAAGCGAGGCGGTTGAGCTTTTCCATCAGAGCAACATATGACGTCCTTCCAACACCAGTTAATCTTCACCAATGGTATGGTGAAGATCCGGACTGTGCCCTCTGTTCCATGCCAGCCAACCTCAGGCACATTCTCACAGGGTGTAAAACAAGCCTCACCCATGGACGCTACACTTGGCGTCACAACCAAGTCCTTAAAAACCTTGCGTCCGCCCTGGAGGACAAGCGAGCTGCCACCAACTCCCTACCACCCACAGCAGCATCACACTCGTTACAGACAAACTTTGTCCTTGAAGGGGCTAAACCACCGAAGAGCGGCTCTACACCATTAGAGCGAGACCAGCTGCGCTTGGCCCGCGACTGGAAAATGCTAGCTGACATTGGCCGGCAACTTGTGTTTCCTCCGGAGATCGCAACCACCACCCTAAGACCTGACATGGTGCTCTGGTCCTGTTCACTCAATAAGCTCTTCATCATTGAGCTCACAGTACCCTGGGAAAACTCAGTAGATGAGGCTTATGAGCGAAAACATCTGCGCTATGCTGATCTAGCTGCCGAAGCACGGCATCATGGCTGGAACACAGAAGTCTGACCAATGGAGGTGGGCTGCAGAGGTTTTGTGGCAACATCTACAACCAGACTGCTTAGAGACCTGGGAATTAAGGGCCAGAGCCAGTGTTCGGCAATCAAAGCTGTATCAGAGGCGGCAGAAGGCAGCAGTCAGTGGCTCTGGATGAAGAGGAAAGACCCCAGCTGGGCCCCGAAGTGAGAGGGCCATGAGGTATGCAGTCAACAATGCTTGACTCAGGGAAGAGGACGCCCCTGCCATGCATAGTCCCATGGGATGTTGGCTATCAACAACAAGGCAACTCCTATGACTAATTGGGAATGGGACGCAAGCGTAGGATTGATCACCCTGTCGCTGGCCGCCTTTGGGGAGGGTGTATAGTGTGAAAGGCCGAAGCACCCTAGGAACCAAAGGTACACTACTGACGATGCGCTCCCCAAATTTCACCACGCTCACTGTTCATTAACTCTTGGAAGTGCTTGCACAAAGGACAGTAACATCTCATCCTGTGTTCTTGGAATCTGGAGTTGCTTATCAAGTCGACATTGAATGTTCGTGAGTGGCCTAGTTACAGTTTTGACTTAAATCGGCTTAAAAATCTAAGACTTGAAATTGGTTGTGTAGCAATAATCAACAACCAACTAAATAGCAGCAAAGCACCCCCACAACATGATGCTGCCACTGCCGTGCTTCATGGTTGGGATGGTGTTCTTCGGCTTGCAAGCCTCCCCCTTTTTCCTCCAAACATAACAATGGTCATTATGGCCAAACAGTTCTATTTATGTTTCATCAGACCAGGGGACATTTCTCCAAAAAGTACGATCTTTGTCCCCATGTGCAGTTGCAAACCGTAGTCAGTTAAGGCAGTTTTGGAGCAGTTGCTTCTTTCTTGCTGAGCGGCCTTTCAGGTTATGTCGATATAGCACTCGTTTGACTGTGGATAAAGATACTTTTGTATCTGTTTCCTCCAGCATCTCCACAAGGTCCTTTGCTGTTGTTCTGTGATTGAGTTGCACTTTTTGCACCAAAGTAGGTTCATCTCTAGGAGACAGAAAGTGTCTCCTTCCTGAGCGGTATGACAGCTGCAGGGTCCCATGCTGTTTATACTTGCATACTATTGTTTGTACAGATGAACGTGGTACCTTCAGCCATTTGGAATTTGCTCCCAAGGATGAACCAGACTTGTATAGGTCTGAGGTCTGGTCTTGGCTGATTTATTTTGATTTTCCCATGATGTCAAGCAAAGAGGCACTGAGTTTGAAGGTAAGCCTTGAAATACATCCACAGGTACACCTCCAATTGACTCAAATTATGTCAATTAGCCTATCAGAAACTTCTAAAGCCATGACAACATTTTCTGGAATTTTCCAAGCTGTTTAAAGGCACAGTTAACTTAGTGTATTGTAAACTTCTGACCCACTGGAATTGTGATACAGTGAATTTCAATTGAAATAATCTGTCTGTAAACAATTGTTGGAAAAATGACCTGTGTCACGTACAAAGTATGTCCTAACAAACTTGCCAAAACTATAGTTTGTTAACAAGAAATGTGTGGAATGGTTGAAAAATTATTTTTAATGACTCCAACCTAAGATCTTCCTAGATCTTGCCACCTGACCAAACAGAGCAATCGGGGGAGAAGGGCCTTGGTCAGGGAGGTGACCAAGAACCCAATAGTCACAATGCCAGAGCACAAATTTCCTCTGTGGAGATGGGAGAACCTTCCAGAAGGACAACCATCTCTGCAGCACTCCACTGGTCAGGTCTTTATGGTAGAGATGGCCAGACAGAAGCCACTCATCATGAAAAAGCACAACAGCCCACTTGGAGTTTGCCAAAAGGCACCTAAAGACTCTGACCAAGACAAACAAGATTTTCTGGTCTGATGAAACCAATATTGAACTATTTGGCCTGAATACCAAGCGCCAAGTCTGGAGGAAACCTAGCACCATCCCTACGGTGAAGCATGGTGGTGACAGCATCATGCCATGGGGATGTTTTTCAGCGGCAGGGACTGGGCGGCAAGTCAGGATTGAGGGAAAGATGAAGAGAGCAATATATAGAGAGATCCTTGATGAAAACCTGCTCCAGAGCACTCAGGACCTCAGACTGGGGTGAAGGGTCACCTTTCAACAGGACAATGACCCTCAGCACATAGCCAAGACAACACAGGAGTGGTTTCGGGACAATGTCCTTGAGTGGTCCAGCCAGAGCCCGAACTTGAACCCAATCGAACATCTCTGGAGAGATCTGAAAATACAGTGGGGAGAACAAGTATTTGACACACTGCCGATTTTGCAGGTTTTCCAACTTACAAAGCATTAAATCCGAGCAAGGGTGGCATTCCAGAGGGACATCAGAGACTGCAACGTTCTCTGCTTTACGGAAACATGGCTTACTGGGAAGACGCTATCCAGGGCGGTGCAGCCAACGGGTTTCTCCACGCATCGCGCGGACAGAAACAAACATCTCTCTGGTAAGAAGAGTGGCGGGGCGTATGCCTCATGACTAACGGGACATGGTGTGATGAAGGAAACATACAGGAACTCAAATCCTTCTGTTCACCTGATTTAGAATTCCTCACAATCAAATGTAGACCGCATTATCTTCCAAGAGAATTCTCTTCGATTATAATCACAGCCGTATATATCCCCCAAGCAGACACATCGATGGCTCTGAACGAACTTTATTTAACTCTTTGCAAACTGGAAAACATTTATCCGGAGGCTGCATTCATTGTAGCTGGGGATTTTAACAAAGCCAATCTGAAAACAAGACTCCCTAAATTTTACCAGCATATCGATTGCGCAACCAGGGGTGGTAAAACCTTGGATCATTGTTACTCTAACTTCCGCGACGCATATAAGGCCCTGCCCCGCCCCCTTTCGGAAAAGCTGACCACGACTCCATTTTGCTGATCCCTGCCTATAGGCAGAAATTAAAACAAGAGGCTCCCACGCTGAGGTCTGTCCAACGCTGGTCAGACCAAGCTGACTCTACACTCCAAGACTGCTTCCATCACGTGGACTGGGACATGTTTCGTATTGCGTCAGATGGGAATATTGACGAATACGCTGATTCGGTGTGCGAGTTCATTAGAACGTGCGTCGAAGATGTCGTTCCCATAGCAACGATAAAAACATTCCCTAACCAGAAACCGTGGATTGATGGCAGCATTCGCGTGAAACTGAAAGCGCGAACCACTGCTTTTAATCAGGGCAAGGTGTCTGGCAACATGACTGAATACAAACAGTGCAGCTATTCCCTCCGCAAGGCTATTAAACAAGCTAAGCGTCAGTACAGAGACAAAGTGGAATCTCAATTCAATGGCTCAGACACAAGAGGCATGTGGCAGGGTCTACAGTCAATCACGGACTACAAGATGAAATCCAGCCCAGTCACGGACCAGGATGTCTTGCTCCCAGGCAGACTAAATAACTTTTTGCCCGCTTTGAGGACAATACAGTGCCACTGACACGGCCTGCAACGGAAACATGCGGTCTCTCCTTCACTGCAGCCGAGGTGAGTAAGACATTTAAACGTGTTAACCCTCGCAAGGCTGCAGGCCCAGACGGCATCCCCAGCCGCACCCTCAGAGCATGCGCAGACCAGCTGGCCGGTGTGTTTACGGACATATTCAATCAATCCCTATACCAGTCTGCTGTTCCCACATGCTTCAAGAGGGCAACCATTGTTCCTGTTCCCAAGAAAGCTAAGGTAACTGAGCTAAACGACTACCGCCCGTAGCACTCACTTCCGTCATCATGAAGTGCTTTGAGAGACTAGTCAAGGACCATATCACCTCCACCCTACCTGACACCCTAGACCCACTCCAATTTGCTTACCGCCCAAATAGGTCCACAGACGATGCAATCTCAACCACACTGCACACTGCCCTAACCCACCTGGACAAGAGGAATACCTATGTGAGAATGCTGTTCATCGACTACAGCTCGGCATTCAACACCATAGTACCCTCCAAGCTCGTCATCAAGCTCGAGACCCTGGGTCTCGACCCCGCCCTGTGCAACTGGGTACTGGACTTCCTGACGGGCCGCCCCCAGGTGGTGAGGGTAGGCAACAACATCTCCTCCCCGCTGATCCTCAACACGGGGCCCCACAAGGGTGCGTTCTGAGCCCTCTCCTGTACTCCCTGTTCACCCACGACTGCGTGGCCACGCACGCCTCCAACTCAATCATCAAGTTTGCGGACGACACAACAGTGGTAGGCTTGATTACCAACAACGACGAGACGGCCTACAGGGAGGAGGTGAGGGCCCTCGGAGTGTGGTGTCAGGAAAATAACCTCACACTCAACGTCAACAAAACTAAGGAGATGATTGTGGACTTCAGGAAACAGCAGAGGGAACACCCCCTATCCACATCGATGGAACAGTAGTGGAGAGGGTAGCTAGTTTTAAGTTCCTCGGCATACACATCACAGACAAACTGAATTGGTCCACTCACACTGACAGCGTCGTGAAGAAGGCGCAGCAGCGCCTATTCAACCTCAGGAGGCTGAAGAAATTCGGCTTGTCACCAAAAGCACTCACAAACTTCTACAGATGCACAATCGAGAGCATCCTGGCGGGCTGTATCACCGCCTGGTACGGCAACTGCTCCGCCCTCAACCGTAAGGCTCTCCAGAGGGTAGTGAGGACTGCACAACGCATCACCGGGGGCAAACTACCTGCCCTCCAGGACACCTACACCACCCGTTGTTACAGGAAGGCCATAAAGATCATCAAGGACATCAACCACCCGAACCACTGCCTGTTCACCCCGCTATCATCCAGAAGGCGAGGTCAGTACAGGTGCATCAAAGCTGGGACCGAGAGACTGAAAAACAGCTTCTATCTCAAGGCCATCAGACTGTTAAACAGCCACCACTAACATTGAGTGGCTGCTGCCAACACACTGTCATTGACACTGACCCTACTCCAGCCATTTTAATAATGGGAATTGATGGGAATTATGTAAATATATCACTAGCCACTTTAAACAATGCTACCTTATATAATGTTACTTACCCTACATTATTCATCTCATATGCATATGTATATACTGTACTCTACATCATCGACTGCATCCTTATGTAACACATGTATCACTAGCCACTTTAACTATGCCACTTTGTTTACTTTGTCTACACACTCATCTCATATGTATATACTGTACTCGATACCATCTACTGTATGCTGCTCTGTACCATCACTCATTCATATATCCTTATGTACATGTTCCTTATCCCCTTACACTGTGTATAAGACAGTAGTTTTGGAATTGTTAGTTAGATTACTTGTTGGTTATCACTGCATTGTCGGAACTAGAAGCACAAGCATTTCGCTACACTCGCATTTAACATCTGCTAACCATGTGTATGTGACAAATAAAATTGGATTTGATTTGATTTGATTTGATTCATGTAGAGGTCTGTAATTTTTATCAAAGGTACACTTCAACTGTGCGAGACGGAATCTAAAACAAAAATTCAGGAAATCACATTGTATGATTTTTAAGTAATTAATTTGCATTTTATTGCATGACATAAGTATTTGATCACCTACCAACCAGAATTCCGGCTCTCACAGACCTGTTTTCTTTAAGAAGCCCTCCTGTTCTCCACTCATTACATGTATTAACTGCACCTGTTTGAACTCGTTACCTGTATAAAAGACACCTGTCCACACACTCAATCAAACAGACTACAACCTCTCCACAATGGCCAAGACCAGAGAGGGTGTAAGGACATATGGGTTAAATTGTAGACCTGCATGAGGCTGGGATGGGCTACAGGACAATAGGCAAGCAGCTTGGTGAGAAGGCAAGAACTGTTGGTGCAATTATTAGAAAATGGAAGAAGTTCAAGATGATGGTCAATCACCCTCAGTCTGGGGTTCCATGCAAGATCTCACCTCGTGGGGCATCAATGATCATGAGGAAGGTGAGCGATCAGCCCAGAACTACACGGCAGGACCTGGTCAATGACCTGAAGAGAGCTGGGACCACAGTCTCAAAGAAAACCATTAGTAACACACTACACCGTCATGGATTAAAATCCTGCAGCGCACGCATGGTCCCCCTGCTCAAGCCAGCACATGTCCAGTCCCGTCTGAAGTTTGCCAATGATCATCTGGGTGATTCAGAGGAGGAATGGGAGAAGGTCATGTGATCTGATGAGACAAAAATATAACTTTTGGTCTAAACTCCACTCGCCATGTTTGGAGGAAGAAGAAGGATGAGTACAACCCCAAGAACACCATCCCAACCTTGAAGCATGGAGGTGGAATAATCATTCTTTGGGGATGCTTTTCTGCAAAGGGGACAGGACGACTGCACCGTATTGAGGGGAGGATGGACGGGGACATTTATCGCGAGATCTTGGCCAACAACCTCCTTCCCTCAGTAAGAGCATTGAAGATTGGTCGTGGCTGGGTCTTCCAGCATGACAACAACCCGAAACACACTACCAGGGCAACTAAGGAGTGGCTCCGTAAGAAGCATCTCAAGGTCCTGGAGTGGCCTAGCCAGTCTCCAGACCTGAACCCATTAAAAAATCTTTGGAGGGAGCTGAAAGTCCGTATTGCCCAGCGACAGCCCCGAAACCTGAAGGGTCTGGAGAAGGTCTGTATGGAGGAGTGGGCCAAAGTCCCTGCTGCAGTGTTTGCAAACCCGGTCAAGAACTACAGGAAATGTATGATCTCTGCAATTGTAAACAAAGGTTTCTGTACCAAATATTAAGTTCTGCTTATCTGATGTATCAAATACTTATGTCATGCAATAAAATGCAAATGAATTACTTAAAAATCATAGTGTGATTTTCTGGATTTTTTTCCATCTCTCACAGTTGAAGTGTACCTATGATAAAAATTACAGACCTCTACATGCTTTGTTAGTTGGAAAACCTGCAAAATCGTCAGTGTATCAAATACTTGTTCTCCCCGCTGTAGCTGTGCAGCGACGCTGCCCATCCAACCTGGCAGAGCTTGAGAGGATTTGCAGAGAAGAACGGGAGAAACTCTCCAAATACAGGTGTGCCTAACTTGTAGCGTCATACCTAAGAAGACTTTTCTTCAACAATGTACTGAGTAAAGGGTCTGAAAGCGTATGTAAATACAATGATTAAGTTGTTTATTTTTAATACATTTGCAAAAATATCTAAAAAACAGTTTGGCTTATTAATGGGTATTGTATGTACAGTATATTGATCAATTTAATAATAATAATAATAATAATCAATTTTAGGATTAAGGCAAGCATTCTGAATACTTTCTGAATGCTCTGTATCTACCAATTGTCAAGATTTTGTTTTTTATTTAAGAAAGGAATAGATGCTAATTTTCAAATTCATGACCTTTTAGATGTATATTCATGATTTTCACTGTATGAGAATTGTGAAGTCTTTAGCTTATTTGAGTAGAAGCTATATATAAGAAAAGCTGGATGTGTTATTTACCTGAAAGCAATCAGATATAGACGTTCATTGTCTTTGTATTATTTACTAAACTAAGGCAAATATGGCTGATATTTTGATGTAAGTGTAGTCCGACAAACAGTACCAGTCAAATGTCCGGACACACCTACTCATTCAAGGGTTTTTATTTAATTTTACTTTTGTAAAATAAACTCAGCAAAAAAAAAGAAACGGCCCTTTTTCAGGACCCTGTCTTTCAAAGATAATTCGTAAAAATCTAAATAACTTCACAGATCTTCAATGTAAAGGGTTTAAACCCTGTTTCCCATGCTTGTTCAATGAACCATAGAGAATTAATGAACATGCATCCGTGGAACGTTCATTAAGACACTAACCACCTACAGATGGTAGGCAATTAAGGTCACGGTTATGAAAACCTAGGACACTATAAAGAGGCCTTTCTACTGACTCTGAAAAACACAAAAAGAAAGATGCCCAGGGTCCCTGCTCATCTGCGTGAACGTCCCTTAGGCAGGCTGCAAAATGGCATGAGGACTGCAGATGTGGCAAGGGCAATAAATTGCAGACATCACTCACGGTGATTGAATATGTCCGTAAACACACCAGCCAGCTGGTCTGCGCATGCTCTGAGGACGTGCCTAGGGATGCCGCCTGGGCCGGCATCCATGCGAGGGTTAACACGTTTAAATGTCTTACTCATGTCAGCCATGGAGAAGGAGAGTCCACAGTCCTTGGTAGCGGGCCATGTTGGTGGCACTGTATTATTCTCAAAACGTGCAAAGAAGGTGTTTTGTTTGTCTGGAAGCAAGGCATCGGTGTCCGTGTTATGGCTGGTTTTCCTTTTAAAGTCCGTAATTGTCTGTAGACCCTGCCACATATGTCTCGTGTCTGAGCCGTTGAATTGTGACTCCACTTTGTCTCTATACTGACATTTCGCTTGTTTGATTGCCTTGCGGAGGGAATAACTATTCAGCCACATTCCCTTTCCCTTTATAGTCACCTTTCCATGGTTAAATGCGATGGTTCGCACTTTCAGGTTTGCGCGAATGCCGCCATCTATCCACAGTTTCTTGTTAGGGTAGGTTTTAATTGTCACGGTAGGTGCAACATCTCCTATACACTCCTATGTACAGTACGATGTCAAAAGTAGCATGCTGTTCTGTACAGTGGCTTGCATAGTGACAAAATAAACAATAAGACCGTTTTACCTCAAAAGCCTTTCATTCCAAGAATATAGAAATGATTGAAATTGTCAAATATATCGAAAACCCTCTCATAGTTTCAGAGGAGGAACTGCAGAATGTGAATGAATTAGTAATGGTGCCATAAATCACACATCCCTGTAATTCGGAGGCTTTGGGTCTGTAGCGGCTAACTCAACGGTTATCATTTTCAATCTTAATAATTCATTATGAAAAGCGATTTAGAATTCCATTGATCTGGAACCTACTCTGGAAATGGGATAAGCAGAGCGCTAATAGCTTCTCTTGCTCAAAGTGTACCTTGTAGGAAACAAAACAATTGGTGCCCAATTTCAAGGGTTTAAGAATATATCTGTGTGGCAACAGTCTAGTTTTTCATTACATAATAATGTGATACTGTTGGATGTGTTCGCATAGAATCATTTACCGCATAGTGAAGAGACGGACAGTTTTAGTAATATAAATTCAGTTTACCTCCTGTTGCTATGGTGATTTGTCTCAGGTAGTGTCCATAGAAGGGGAAGTCAAAGGAGAGAGCCACACGCTAGGAGGAGCATATATCATATCAGACAGCATGTCAGTCATGATGGCAATGTCATGGTGTCCAAAGACTGCATGCAGGCCTATGTACAGTATTGTTTCTGTGCTCTTGTGTACGTCTCATTCTCCCACCAACTCTAACCACTTTCCATCTGTATGTGTATAGTGTGTGTGTGTGTGTGTGTGTGTGTGTGTGTGTGTGTGTGTGTGTGTGTGTGTGTGTGTGTGTGTGTGTGTGTGTGTGTGTGTGTGTGTGTGTGTGTGTGTGTGTGTGTGTGTGTGTGTGTGTGTGTGTGTGTGTGCGCATGCGTGCATGTCTCACCGCTGCCTGCCGGTGTGTGTTGGACAGGATGCCGTGCACTCTGACTTTGCTCTGTTGCACAGCATTTAGGTCTACCCAGAGTTCCTCCATCCGTCTGTCTCCTGGCCCGTAACTCCTCCATCTGTAGTACCTCTGAGAGTCCTCCTGAGAGAGAGGGCGCTGATTAGCACAGAAAGCTTTTCCAGAGTTTCAATGAATTCACTGGTCAGTCGCCCAAGGTCTTGATTGACTTTGACTACATCACCATAATGCATTTATTACACAGCTATAAGCATTTCATCAACGTGATAACATGTTCCAACTGCATTATTAAAGGTTAATGAAATATATCCATAGCATATGTATAGCGCACTCATGTTATGCAAAGCTCATATTTAGGTATCTTAAAAAGTTCTTAGGGCTGCAATCCCGTTAACGGGATGATATGACAACAGCCAGTGAAAGTGCAGGGCGCAAAATTCAAAACATCAGAAATCTCATAATTACAATTCCTCAAACATACATGTATCTTATACCATTTTAAAGGTCATCTTGTTGTTAATCCCACCACAGTGTCCGATTTCAAATAGGCTTTACAGCGAAAGCACCACAAACGATTATGTTAGGTCACCACCAAGCCAAAGAAAAACTCAGCCATTTTTCTAGCCAAAGAGAGGAGTCACAAAAAAATAGAGATAAAATGAATCACTAACCTTTGATGATCATCAGATGACACTCAAAGGACTTCCTGTTACACAATACATGTATGTTTTGTTTGATAAAGTTCATATTTATATAAAAAAATCTGAGTTTACATTGGCGCGTTATGTTCACTAGTTCTAAAAACATCCAGTGATTTTGCATAGCCACATCGATTCAACAGAAATACTCATCATAAATGTAGATGATAATACAAGTTATACACATGGAATTATAGATAAACATATCCTTAATGCAACCACTGTGTCAGATTTGTTTTAAACCTTACGGAAAAAGCAAACCAGGCAATAATCTGAGACGGCGCTCAGAAAATAAATACAATTATCCGCCATGTTGGAGTCAACAGAAACCAGAAATCACATTAGAAATATTTCCTTACCTTTGATGATCTTCACCAGAATGCACTCCCGGGAATCCTAGTTCGACAATAAATGCTTGATTTGTTCGATAATGTTAGGTACACATATTCAGACGCTCGTGCAGGTCCAGCATAACTTTGGACAAAAAAATTCAAAAAGTTATATTACAGGTCGAAGAAACATTTCAAACTAAGTATATAATCAATCTTTAAGGTGTTGTTATCATAAATCTACAATAAAGTTCCAACCGGAGAATTCCTTTGTGTCTAGAGAAGCAATGGAACGCAGGACGATATCATGTGGAATGCGCGTGACCAGGAAATGGCTATTTGCCAGTAACCTGACTCATTCAGCTCTTATTCAGGCCCACACACTCATTCAAGTTTCTAAAGACGGTTGACATCTAGTGGAAGCCCTAGGAAGTGCAACTTCATTCATATCCCACTGTGATTTCAATAGGGCCTGGGTTGAAAATCGACCAACCTCAGATTTATCACTTCCTGTTTGGATTTCTTCTCAGGTTTTTGCCTGCTATATAAGTTCTGTTATACTCACAGACATCATTCAAACAGTTTTAGAAACTTCAGAGTGTTTTCTATCCAATACTAATAATAATGTGCATATATTAGCAACTGAGACTGAGGAGCAGGCCGTTTACTCTGGGCACCTCTGGGCACCTTTCATGCAAGCTACTCAATACTGCCCCTGCAGCCATAAGAAGTTAATAGATGCATCATTACAATGACAGCATAGTGTCATCATTATGGATGTTCTCAAAAGTGTGCTTCTGCAATACCATTGTTGGTGAATATGCAAAAAGCCCAAACGATGACTTGAAAATTATGCTGATATACAGTGCATTCGGTCATTTTCCTGTTGGAAGGTGAACCTTCGCCCCAGTCTGAGAGACTATACAGGATCGAGGTAAAGATGAACGTAGAAAAGTACAGAGAGATCCTTGATCGGAACATGCTCCAGAGCGCTCAGGACCTCAGACTGGGGCAAAGGTTCACGTTCCAACAGGACAACGACCCTAAGCACACAGCTAAGACAACACAGGAGTGGCTTCTGGACAAGTCTCTGGATGTCCTTGAGTGGTCCAGCTTGAACCCGATAGAAACACCTCTGGAGAGCCCTGAAAAAAGCTTTGCAGTGACGCTCCCCATTCAACCTGACAGAGCTTGAGAAGATCTGCAGAGAATGGGAGAAGCTCCACAAATGCAGGTGTGCCAAGTTTGTAGCGTCATAATGCTGTTATCGCTTCCAAAGGTGCTTCAAAGTACTGAGTAAAGGGTCTGAATGCTTAAGTAAATGTAATATTTCTGGGTTTAAAAAAATACTTCTACATTTCTGAACATTTCTAAAAACCTGTGTTTCCTTTGTCATTATGGGGTAATGTGTGTAGATGATGAAAAAAACAAATACATTTTAGACGAAGACTAACTTAACAAAATGTGGAAAAAGTCAAGGGGTTTGAATAGATTCCGAAGGCACTGTATATTGTCCTGTATAAAACAGGATAAAAATTAAGACACAGAAACCAGTTGCTTTCGTTTGACAGCAGAGGAGTGGTTAAAGATCAGTGTGACATCACATCCGGGTGACAAAACCAGCATTCTTCTGAGCTATTTTTGTTATTTTAAAGGGCAACTGCACTTCCTGATTTGGCCTTGATTTTGATTTGATTCATTAACTTCTTAGGGATAGGGGGCAGTATTCGGAAGTTCGAATGACTGACATGCCCAAAGTAAACTGCCTGTTACTCAGGCCCAGAAGCTAGAATATGTATATATATATAATTATAATCATATAATTGGTAGCATTGGATAGAAATATATATAATTATATCATTGGTAGTATTGGATAGAAAACACAAGTTTCTAAAACTGTTAAAATAATGTCTGTGAGTATAACAGAAGTGATATGGCAGGCGAAAACCCGAGGAGAATCCATACGGATTTTTTTTATTTTGAGGTGACCACCCATTGAAATGCCTGTCTATGGGAAAATCAAAGGAAATCCTCCCAGATTGCAGTTCCTCTGGATTCCACTAGATGTCAACAGTCTTTAGAAAGGGTTCAGGCTTGTTCTTTGAAAAATGAGCTAGAATTTGTAGTCTTTCAAGGTGGATCTGATTTTGACTGTAGTGTTGTAGTGTTGTAGCGCACGTGGATGAGCGCGCACTTCGTTATTTATCTCCGGAACATACAATTCTCCGTCTTAAATTTTATAGTTTATTTACATATTAGGGGATTGATTAGAAACGTTGTTTGACTTGTTTGGACGAAGTTTATTGGTAACTTTTGGGATTCCTTTGTATGCATTTTGAACGAGTGGAAAAGGTGGATTACTGAATCAAGCACGCCAACTAAACTGACTTTTTTGGAATATAACGATCTTAATCGAACAAAACGACCATTTGTTATGTAGCTGGGACCCTTGCGATTGCAAACAGAAGAAGATCTTCAAAGGTAAGTGATTTATTTTATCGCTATTTCTGACTTTTGCGATGCCTCTGCTGGTTTGGGAAACGTTTTTAATGCTTTTGTAAGCGGGTCGCTGTCCTCAGATAATCGCACGGTGTGCTTTCGCCGTAAAGCCTTTTTGAAATCTGACAAAGCGGCTGGATTAACAAGAAGTTAAGATTTTAAATGTATGACATGTATTTTCATGAATGTTTAATATTACAATTTTTGTATTTTGAATTTCGCTCTCTGCAATTTCACTGGATGTTGGCGAGGTGGGACACTAGCACCCCACCTAGCCCAAAGAGGTTTTAAAGACTTTTTCCTATACTTTTCAACTTTCGGCTGGATGTGTGAGTGTGTAGTTCAAACATGCATAATCTATGTGCATAATTACTGTCTCATCTCAATTACCTACAAAATCCCTAGTTTGAAAGTAACTTTTCTTGAAGCTGTGCAGCGCCATTTTCCCTACATTTCCCCCCACGTGGGCCAGCCCTCGAGTTCTAGACAATGAGCTTCAGCCCCTCACATTTGAGTGACAGCAATCAAGATGCCTGCCCAGCGTTATCCAAGGAGGTTACAGGGCGGGCACAACAGCTCAGTCGACATAGCAGACAGAGAGCAATAATGTGGTGTACATAACCGCACATATGTGATGTAGTACCCAATGTTCTGGGGGAACACTTTTGGCCTGTGCTTGTGACTTTCAGAACAATTTATTTTTACCCTTATGATTCAACCCTGTGGGGATTTTAATGCACTATTGACCAAAGTGATGAGGAGGAAAAGGGCTAGTACAGGCTATACATTGTATACAAAGTACCTGACAATCTCTTAGAAATGCTGGCGGCCATGACTGAATTCAGACCTGAGTTGGTTTTGTGTGGTTTGATGTGCTTGTTCAATGGTGGGAAGAGTTAGCCAAATTATAACTAATTAGCTTCAGCCGGCTGGTGTGCGACCGTTGCAAAGTTGGTTTAACTTTGGATTGCCTATCTCTGTGGCTAGTTAGGGACCATCAATGAATTACACAATGTAGATGACAATATTTTCTTGTTTTCATCCTTTTAGTTCTCATTAAATGCTTTCAATATTTTATTTGAATTTCTACAATTTATAGTTGGTTTTAGGTTTAAGTCATTGAAGTTTGGAGCTATGTCAATTTTAACATAAGCTATGCTAATGTCGCACGTCACTACTTCACAGGAGAGGCATTTGTTTTTAATTTTGTTATCAAAATGCGTTTTTGTTTTGCCAGAAATGCCTTCTGGAATATGCAAACTTTCATGTACCTTAGTAATGAACTTGTACGCCATCTGTAAATACAAATAAAATTGTTAAATTACGAGTCTAGTTGGTTTAGACACAGAAAAAGACAGGAACCTTCCCGCTAGCCATGATTGTCTGAGATAATGGATGGACTGGACATGCCAAGCGATGAGTTCAGATTAGTCTGCCACGTAGCATGATTCTGTCTATAACATGAGCTGCTCAGCATGTGTAGATAATCCTTGCTAGTACCTGACAAAATGAGAAGATATTGCTTTTGCCATGGATTACTGCAAAAGTGTTGCTACTGCTCTTAACATTCCTGTCCTGAATTTAGCAGGCACTATCGACAAAGATTAGTGGGAAAAAGTTGTGACGGACTACTTTCTGCACACGGTCAGTGTGAACCGGAGAGACTTGACACAACACGGGCCAAACAAGCTGTACAAACAAAACAGAGTTAAAGGGGTTCTAGTCTGCTGTGAAACGTTCATCTATGTATATGGGTAAGAGTTTAGCTACATTTTCAATATTACACGTTTCTTTTTCATTGCAAATTAAAGCGTACTGTTCACTAGCTAGCAAACGTTACGTGTGTGATCTATGCAGTAATATTATTTGTATCTCAGAAAGCCATTTGCACTGTTAGTTATAGCCTAATATTAGTTTGCTAGCTAAAATTGAACCTAGTTAGCTACCTGTAGATTCATACTACAGCATTTCATGTATGGTGACTAGCTATGAAAATCAGTTTGTATTGCTATTAGCATGGGTTGGGATTATGGTTCATTGTTTAGCTAGCTAGATAACGTTACATGTCTAAACAAAAGACTACACTTCGCTAGATGATTACTCATCAAGTTAGCCAGGTGTGTCTGGGGATGATTACAGCCATCTATTGTATTTCACAAACATGTGTACACGCCTAGACAATAGTGACCCATCCACTTAGCTAGATGTGGATGGGGGGTGGTTATAGCATTTATTTCACATGACCCATCAATTTAGACAAGTGTGTCTGGTAGGGGTGCGCCGACATATCTATATTCGTATCTGTAAATTGACAGTTGAATCGGATTATACTCGCGATCGGGGAAAAAACAAGTGTTTTAATATGCCTGAATAGATGTTGGCAAAACACCTAACCTGCATGTTCTCACTGCAAAAAAAGCTGCAGATTAAGAGCAGTGTGCGGAGGGGTGGGTTTGTATGTGTGTCTGTCCTCAATTTGCAGCAGGCAGCCAAGTTTGCTGTCACTCAGTCAGAATGCGCATTAGCGTTTAATCTTTCCCAAACCCTTGCCCCACTTGTTAGATATTATGCACATTGATAACAAATGTCCTCGCCATGTTGATTTATCATAGTAACAGGCAGCAGCAATCTAAACGATCAGATCGAAAACAATGCGAGGAAAAGTGTTTGTGTGAAATTATGAAGCGAGTGGACGGAGAAATACAGCTTCACTCTATCCAATCAGAACAGCAGGTTCAACGTTCTCTTTAGACAGACAAACTAGCCAGTTGAGTTATTTAGACCATGCATATGAGTGACTCAAAGACAATACAGTTTGATTTAAAAACTCTCACAAGTAAGAAACATGCTTGCTGGCACCCCAAAAAACATATTTTTTCTGATCATAGATAATTACAAAAAAATACTCTGATCATAATTGTATCCAGAAAATTGCCCATATCCGTTACGATACTCGTTTGTCCGACTACTTGGCACACCCCTAGTGTCTGGATACGCATCACCTAATAATGATAAAATATTTATGCTATATTTTTATCTGGACACTTTCTATTTTTAATAGTGCTGCTATGCAAATTTACAAGTAACTATTTCACTGTACCGTTTACACCTTCTGCATCCTGTGCATGTGACAAAAAATGATTTTATTTGAGATAGTGTGTGTTTACTAGAGACATTAATGTGAAGAACAACATGACCTGCACCAAAGTCAGATTAGAATATAGGCCAAGGACTAGTTAGTGTACTTTTACCTGGAGTTTCTCCTTATTGTAGGCTACTACTTTCAGTCTTGAAATCTTTGGTTCTTTACTACACTACCTTACTCACTCTGTTTAGCACATGTGAATCCTTAAAGAGATGGGTGGGTTTAAGACTTAAGAGGGTGTGAACGATGCGCAATAGTTGTAAACAAAGAAGAGCTCTCCAGTAGGTGTACCAAAACATTCAAGGGCCATTTGCTCAAAAGTGGGGTTACAAGTTCAACTTTCAATGCAGAATTACTTTCCTATTGTTCCTCAACTACAGTGTATGATATACAATTTTGTAGTTCTGAGTCGCTACTTTTATCTAATGTAAAAAGAAAAACACAATTCAATTATTTTGCCGCATTAGACTGAATCGAAGCAGTCGGTCACATATTATCCCATGTACATTGTGTAATTTACAGATGGTCCCTAGCTAGCCCACATTTATCACAGGGTCATGTGGAACTGCACTCTGCATTGATGATTCCTTGTGTGCTGCCAACCATGGACGTGTGGGCAGGATTGAAACAAACCCAACCTCCATTTACGTCGTGGTCCTTCTGTAGCTCAGTTGGTAGAGCATGGCTCTTGTAACGCCAGGGTAGTGGGTTCGATCCCCGGGACCACCCATACGTAGAATGTATGCACACATGACTGTAAGTCGCTTTGGTTAAAAGCGTCTGCTAAATGGCATATATTATTATATTATATATTATGCAGTCAAGCATTTCGCAACTCCCGCAATAACATCTGCTAAACACATGCATGTGACCAATAAATTTGATTACCACAAGTCTCACAAAATTCAGGGTTTGGACGAGCCTGACTATAATAGAAATTCAACTATTCACAATTTGTCCATTTTGACAGTATAATAAATGTTTGACTCATATGCACTGAGCATACCAAATATTAGGAACACCTTCCTAATATTTAGTGGCAAGTGACATCAATAAGGGACCATAGCTTTCACCTGCACAGTCTGTCATGCAAAGAGCAGGTGTTCTTAATGTTTTGAGAACTCAGTGTATATGCTTTTATCCGAAGCGACTTAGTCATTCATGCATACATGCATACATACACCCATACGTATGGGTGTTCCTGGGTATCAAGTCCATTACCCTGGCATTACAAGTGCCATGCTCTACCAACTGAGCTACAAAGGACCACATAGGCTTTGAATATGAATCTTTGTCAAATCTACTCAAGAAAAGTCTAACTGAAAAATGTCAACAGTAGGATTCTCCTCAGCAATTATTTTCTGTGCTAGCTACATCTGGAAAATGTAAATAGAATGTTCATATTTCCTTTAAAGGCACAATGCAGCAATTTTTAGACCAACATCAAGTCATTACTGGGTAACAATTAAGTACCTTACAGTAATAGATTTCCATTAACTGGGCACAAATAGCTTTTTAGCAAAAAACTTTGTCAAGCAAGGACTGTCTGAGAATGATCTGGGGGGAGGGGGAAAACTAAAAACGGTCTCTTATTGGAGTGGTTTGGAACTGTGTTATTGGTCTATTAACCAATTTACCGTATGGTGATGTCACCATGGAAAGCTGAAATTCCCTCGCATGCAAACCTGCGGATTAGAAGGTCCTGTGTAGATTGTATTTTTAACCAGCAACTGTCAGAAAATAACACTGATTTAACACTGATTTTTTTCAAAATGTTAGTTTTAGCTGTTGTACAATATGATAGAAAAACACAGGAAATTGTTTTTATTTTGACTGTACTGGGCCTTTAATGTTGTGTTGTGTCTGTATACTTTTTGATAAGTGAGGCATGTTTATAAATGCTTTATAAATACTTTAATGGGAGAATAGAAGTGACAGTACATTGACTGCATATAAATCATACATAGACCTTTAATGTTGGTGTTATAGATCAGTGGCAAACTGCACAGGTAATTAACCATGAAATGCTTAGCTATAATGCTGCATGCTTAATGAATGGGAAAATAGATAAGCTTTACTTTGACTGCATATAATTCATAAATAGACCCTTTATGTGTGCGTTATAGACCAGTATGCTCAACCTAATAGGGATGTGGAGGAGGGCTGTTTAATGAGTTGCGAAAGAGCCTTGACCCTCAATCACACGATTTTGATCTGTCAAATTTAAATCCCTGAGGATTCAACACTGTGGGGATCTTCATGCACCATTGACCTCATTGAGAAGAGAAATACCATACTTTAAGTCACGGGCCTATACCGGTAGGTGCGGGAAATGGGGCTAGTACAGGCTATATAGCAGCATCATTTCCAAAATGTGGTTTGGCCTTTAGGCATATTCACTAACACTGGTATGGCACATTTTAGAGAACAGCCATAATGATCACACTACGCTGTCGTTGTAATGACGTGTCTATTAAGATGCCTAAATGTGAGCTTTTGCATAGCATCTTATGAATTGCGCTATAGATATGCTATGGATATATTTCATTAACCTTTAATGTGGTTAGGACCTGTTAAAACACGTTCATGAAATACTTATAGATGCGTAATGAAGGTGTTATGGCTATGTAGTAAAATGAAATCTTTACCCTTGATTCAATCTAGAGCAGGAGGCTATTCTATTGTATTCTTAATATGTATGGCTGTGGAAGATGGTAGTCCTTATGATGGTAAGATGATAGCTATGATGCTAATTAGTAATAGAGGTTGGAGTTAACTATTGTGCATAGTGACACCAGGGGTCCTTTCCATGTACTGTATTTTCATTTACACCAGGTGGGGGAGCTGTATACATACTCTAATGATCTCAGTGCTTTGGCATTGTAAGCCTCTCTATCTATTTAATAACGGATCTCAGAACTCGATCACATTATTAATGTGTGCCTTGCTTCAAGGTGACAGAGAGCAATGGTGCTGGGGTTTAGGTGTGGGCTGGGAAAGTGGAGCAGTTAAATGCAGTGTTCTCAATGACGATCTGGATGCTCCACATACAGCGAGTGACCCACTTTCTCTCCTTCCCCGAGACCCAACACAAGGCACTGTTTCTGGGGGAATCTCCGGGTCTGAGAGGAGGGCAGATCCCCAGACTTTGCCCAGGGCTGAAACACCTAAGCTGCATTGAGATTGGTCAACGAGAGCTGCCGCGGTGAGAAGTTAGTTAGTGGGTCTTGTGTGAAACCAGAGGACACACACGCTAAGTTGACAGGACAAGGCCAGGATCTGTTGTCAATTTGTAGTGCCGAGAAAAGCTAATCACAATTTATTTGGCAGAAATTATACTTATGTGGTAGTAAGAGCAAGATGATACACTGGTCCCCACCACACCAACTAATCCAACAAACACATTTAAACACACATTTTATTAACCCAAAAATGTATTCCAATTCAAAATCCTATTTCCCTAACCTCAAACCCCTAACCCTAAAATTAAACGTAACCTCAACTCCTAAACCCTAATTCAAACTCTAAACCTAACCCCAAAGCCTAAAATAGCTTTTCCTTGTGGGTAAAAAGGCTCGCTCGCAAATTACCATACACCTGTCATTAATATCCCAATAGCAGTCACCCCTGATAAAGGGTCATAGCTTCAGCCAACGTGTTCCCATCAATTGGCTTCATCTGCTGGGGTCACACACTGCTGCCCATTATCAAAGTGCTTAGCCATGCATTGAGATGTGGTTATTAGCGGTGACTAATGAAGATGTTGCCAATTACCTACTACCAGCTGTGTCACAGAGAGGGCCTAGGCTTTAGGGCTAAGAGTGTTATGTGGTGTGCAGGAGACGCAGTCGGTCACATGAGCCTGATCCTGAGCAAACGTGATGTGGGTGCTAGGATGGCAACTAACAAGATGCTGAGCAGAGGGGGAAATAACAATATTGCTATCGATATCATCACAGATGGCTGCCTGTTAGTTAGACCTTACCACTACAAGAGTTATACTAAACATAACTCATTCAATTTCTCACCACCACATGGGTCATGTTGTCGGGCAGGGTATCAATGTCCAGTCCTCCCCCCAGTGCGTTGCGTACCGCTCGGTTCTGACCATGTTTGATGGAGGGCTGCTGGTCTCGGTAGATCCTGCCCATCTCAGACGAGCCCCCATCTATCCGCAGTGACGTATCATCTAAAAACATAAAAGATGACAACAACAGTCAAGATAACATGGCCATTCGATAGAAACAGCAATATCACATCTCATGCAAACTATGAGAACACCACAACAAGAAATACATTACTGATTAAAAACAAACAGAAAAGCTATACTCGGGGGCGTCATGCACCCCAAAAAATCTGAGGGGGAACCAAATACGTGAGAATGTACCCCCCCAGGCAAAAATGTATATTCTTATGCCACTAGTACCCTAACCCGTAATCCATATTGTAAAAAAAAAAGAAAAGATAATATTTATGACCAACGTAACAAGCAGTGATCTACTTACAGTGCATTTGGGAAGTATTCTGACACCTTGACTTTCTCCACATTTTGTTAGGTTGTAGCCTTATTCGAAAATGTATTCACTTGTTCCCCCTTCATCAATCTACACACAATACCCCATAATGACAAGGCAGTAATGGGTTTTTCAAATTTTTTACACAAGTATTCAGACCCTTTACTCAGTACTTTGTTGAAGCACCTTTGGCAGCGATTACAGCCTCGAGTCTTCTTGGGTATGACACTACAAGCTTGGCACACCTGTCTCTCCAGAGATGGTCGATTGTGTTCAAGTACGGGCTCTGGTTGGGCCGCTCAAGTACATTCAGAGACTTGTCCCGAAGTCACTCCTGTATTGTCTTGGCTGTGTGCTTAGGGTCGTTGTCCTGTTGGAAGGTGAACCTTCGCCCCAGTCTGAGGTCCTGAGCGCTCTGGTGCAGGTTTTCATCAAGGATCTCTCTGTACCTTGCTCCGTTCATCTTTGTCTCGATCCTGACTAGTCTCCCAGTCCCTGTTGCAGAAAAACATTCCCACAGCATTATGCTGCCACCACCATAGGGATGGTGCCAGGTTTCCTCCAGACGTGACACTTGGCATTCAGGCCAAAGAGTTCAATCTTGGTTTCATCAGACCAGAGAATCTTGTTTCTCATGGTCTGAGTGTACTTTAGGTGCCTTTTGGCAAATTCCAAGGGGGCTGTCATTTGCCTTTTACTGAGGAGTTGCTTCCGTCTGGCCACTCTACCTAATTGGTGGAGTGCTGCAGAGATGGGAGAACCTTCCTGAAGGACAACCATTTCCACAAAGGAACTCTGGAGCTCTGTCAAAGTGACCATCGGGTTCATGGTGACCTCCCTGAGCAAAGGCCCTTCTCCCCCGACTGCTCAGTTTGTTCGGGCGGCCAGCTCTAGGAAGAGTCTTGGTGGTCCCAAACTTCTTCCATTTAAGAATGATGGAGGCCACTGTGTTCTTGGGGACCTTTAATGCTGCAGAAATGTTTTTGTACCCTTCCCCAGACCCTTCGACCTAATGGCTTGGTTTTTGCTCTGGCCTGCACTGTCAACTGTGGAACCTTATATACCGTAGACAGGTGGTAGAAACATTGAGAATGATCAAAGGAAACAGGATGCCCTGGAGCTCAATTTCGAGTTTCATAGCAAAGGTTCTGAATACTTATGTGAATAAGATATGTTTGTTTTTGATACATTTTCAAAACTTTATAAAAACCTTTTTCGCTTTGTCATTACGGGGTAGTGTGTGTAGATTGCTGAGGAAATTGTTTTATTGAATTCATTTTAGAATAAGGCTGTAACATAACAAAATGTGGGAAAAGGTAAAGGGGTCTGAATTCTTTCCAAAGGCACTGTAAGCCTACCTCTTAACTTCATTGATAGCCTGAAATGGCTTCTTGGTAGCTAGTTATGAGGTTGGGACATTGGGAACCTGTCTGGGTTAGCTAAAGCCAACTTCATAAAACTGCTAGGTGGCTAGTATTTTATTTAGAATTTTTAAACGGAACAAATCTGAGGTGGCATGTGCCCGTGCCCCGCATGGGGGTGACACATCACATCAGTTATACTTGTAAAGCAATGCCTTCTGAACATCACCCGATGTCCTATGACCCATAGGTGAACCTTAAATCTTACTGCCTCATTTGGCACCTAGTGTTTCACCAGTGACTTGGATTGGTCTGTGGGTTGTGGAGGTATTGCCTTTGAGGCTGACTGCTTAACACAGACGTGTGAAAAAGATTGATGGAGTTGTGATGCATTAGGTGGGGAAGATACTCATCAAACCATAAGTCACAACTATGTGCACCTCATAAGGAATACAGTCAATGAACAGAAACATGGATGGAAGTTTTTAACATTCACAATTAAAGATTTCCAGCAGGAAAATCAATAACTCAAAACTATCTCTGGGAGACCACCAGGACACCTTTGCAGAGACAACTCAACACGACACATCTGGACAGGCAGAAACACTTCCGTGTGTGTTTGCTTTATGATGAGCCTTGTAACCGAATTTGATTCAACAGCAAATCAGCGTATGAATCATATACAATTGGCGGGAAGAAGACAGTGGCCATTGACATACGCATTACAGCAAGTTAGTGTGACTTAATATCTTGGGATTTTCTAGGTTGTAGACCCAAATAATCAACTGGGTTAGCACTCTCTGGCTTTAGCATCACGCCACATGTGGAAAAAGTTATCCCCCGCCACATGAAAACATTCAGGCTGAATGAAACTTTCAGGTTGAATAAAAAGTACTTTTGTAAGGACCGTGCAAGTGGTCAATAGTTTCGTAAATGTGCTGTAATTGAGCCAAAGTATAATTAAGGAGAAACAATTAGTCTGTAGAAACAAATAGTGTTCTGACAATGCCAGGACATTTAATCCATAATACAGACATTCAAATCACTTAAAAGGGTAACTGTAGTGCCTCTTTTCGCCCTGTCTGCCCCCTTTTCCATTTGAAAAATGCTTGAAAACTGGGAGCGTTTATGTTTAGTGTGTCATCTCTACCAAAGGTGAGTTCGTTCAACAAACCTACCTACCACCTGGTATCAATTTCAGTTGAACGATTTGATTTTACATTCCAAAATGTTATGGTGAGGCCACAAATAGCACATTTTTGTATGGATTACTGTATGGATATAGCAACAATATTCAAACTGAAAATGGCTTTGCTATCTCTACTACATGCAATAGAAAGTCGCTGCAGTTTAGACTCGAAGCAGACACAATCGCCACACTCTACCTCCTCGATGGCTAATTCACACTCCAGTCAGAGACGGAAGAGGAAGCGAGACATCCCTCATCTCTTCTAGTTACATTACAGTCAATGAACTAAGCAGACCAGACTGCTAATGCATTGGTATCTATCTCTGAGCTGTTTCCTAAAACCATTGTTACGAAAGTTGCACTTTGAAAACTCGCATTATTTACCGACTGCTAAGTGCTTAGATGCTTCTTTGCTCTTCCGCATCAGTTTATACACAGAAGATCTCCACTAAACATAAACGTCTTGATTCTGGCTCTCTGTGACCGCCAATAACTTCAGAACAAAGTTGACCACAAAGACAAATTTGCCAATGTCTGTAATTGTTTCAAACAAGCAAAGGCAAAAAATATATATTTCAAAGGAAAACTGCGATGACTGGATTAAAAGATAACAGTATACAGTATAGGCTACTAAAGCCTATATATTTCAAACATGACTTTGAATACAACTGCTCTAGGAGCTGATCCGTCATCAGTATTGTGGAATACTTCTAATGGTAGGGTAAGATTTGAATGGAGAAAGCTGATATGAGAGCAGCACTGCTTTTCTTTCGATCCTATTGACACATGCTCCAACGACGCACTTGAACATTCTCAATACACAGTGTTTTGGGAAACGCATGTGAAACCTTCAGCAGTTGTGGAAAGATGCATTATTAAAACCCTGGTAAGCTTAAGTTCCATCGCTTACCGGGAAACCGTGCCCAGGAAGTTACCAAAGTTAACATCTTCAGTCCAACAAAGTTGAAGCTGATTTACTGCATTTCTATACAACTACAAAACTTTTAAAATGCTATTTGAAGAACTACAAAAACAAGCAAAAATGACCCCGGCTGCTGTAGGCTCATTCACCTCAGGTCGATCTACAAACACAGCCGATTAGCGATACAATTGTAATGTTATAGCCTTGAAAGGGGGAAATATGAACCATGTATCACACTGATACGTAGCATCAGCGACAGAACAAAAACGTATTGCATTTTCAGAACTGTTATCGCTTGCATTTTTATTGCATTTGAATGTAGGCCTAGGTCCATAGGGAAGACAGGCCATGTGGAGATGTTTATATTGAAACGCATCTTCTGTTCGATAAGATAAGTGTTCTGAGCTTTGAGCAACACCAGGAGAAATATTTAGATGTGGACCCCTAATTGATTTTCTTCGTGTACAAAATATCTCTTTTGATGATTTTATTTTTCTCAAATTAAGAGTAATTACAGGAAAGAAAAAAAGAAGGAAAAAAAAACGGCCTTGAGGGGTATCGTGACATCACAGCATCTCTGAGTCCACCTATCAGTTCTGTTTCAGGGGGAGGGGTTAAAAGTAGGAAATGAAGAATTAAAAACATATCATTGATTGATGTGTTTCACTAATTTAACCTTGAACAACTGTTTTAACGGAGTTGTTTTTTTGAGTCAAGTTACTCAATGGGGAAATAATCAGAGTTAACATTTACATTTAAGTCATTTAGCAGACGCTCTTATCCAGAGCGACTTACAAATTGGTGCATTACCTTATGACATCCAGTGGAACAGCCACTTTACAATAGTGCATCTAAATCTTTTAGGGGGGAGTGAGAAGGATTACTTATCCTATCCTAGGATTTGATGTGCAACGCTTTACGGAGAGCTTTTATAGTGTTTCAAACGTTTTCTGGAGAGTTGTTTGATGGTCTTTTCATATTTCAAGTTCACACAGAAGAATGACAAAACACTTAATACCTGCATCTAACATATTTGGAATTTGTCAAATTCCTGTGTGTGCGTGGGTGTGTGTGTGTGTTTTTTTTGTGTCCGAATATGTGCGTGCGCATGTATGTGTGTGTTATGTCATCTGGTCAACACATCAGAGGGTTACGTTTTCATGTTCACTCTGGCCATTGCTTTGCTTGAGGAATTTATGTCCCATTTAACGGCTCCATCGTGACTTACTGTGTTGTGGACTTTTTACTACAGCAAAACCACATTTACCAAGTAACTCGGTCAGTAGAAATGGTTACAGAAACAGACTGTCATATGGAGAGGGAGGAGATAAACAAAAAGCCCAACACATTAGACAAACAATATAGTGGTAGTTATTTGGGGACTTTGACAAATGCTCTTCAGAAACTACATTCTTAGTTGAGCTGGGTTATTCAACTATGACATGGACGTTATAAGCTTGAGTCAAGCTAGTGATATATTATTACAAAATACACAGAGGGTGAAGAGGGTAAGGGGGATACACGAGAAGCTTGGCTGGATCTCTCTTTCGAGTGACGCTATGCCCTCACCAGGGAGGAAATAGCAGGAGTGATTCCAAACCAGGGAGGCAGAACGAGTGTCCCCCCCCCCTCTCTCGCTCTCTCCTTAAAGGTATACAAAAACTATAATGTTAGGTTGTATATGCCTCCACTTATGGTGTAGGAATGAAACTGATTATTTTGAAAAACCAACTGTCTCTCCCTCTTTCTACAGAACCATATGATGTGAGGTAGTATACCTAAATATAGTCCGTATTTATGGCGTTGGAATGTAAAGTTTAAACAAAATAATTTGTCGAGGGAGGTTGGCTAACACAGCCATTCCTGAGTGCAGAATGTGCATAGCCGACAACTATATTTATTGAGACCATTTTTGCGTCAACGGATGTAACAAAAGACTAGCCTAGTCAAGCAGACTGACTGCTGCGCTCACATTGAAATGTTAATGTGAGCAAAAGCAGGCCTGTTCCACCAGGCTACCAAGACAAAGAAAGATTACACCAGGCAAAATAACTGAAAAGAGGGAAACAGATTTGGGAGGAGTAAGAGAGAGCGAGATATAGGATTGAATTGAAATCAATTTCAATTTATTTGGGTAGAAACATACAGCACGATGTCCATTGCATCCCCAGAGGATAGCACTTAAAAGTGTTCATTTGAATACTTTCACAAGAAAGGAATCAGTGTCAATGGAGTTCATGTGCACAGACCGAGTAGTCAAGCATTTGAACATTATGGCACATCTCGTTTCTGTTTTACTGTCAAGCCTAATGTTGTAGGGTCTGAAGCGATCCATCCCTGTGGAACAGAAGGCTGGCTTGTATAGGTGGAGACGGGATGCTGGGAGGTCCCAGGATGGTTCCGTTTGTCATCGTAGTTCTGGATGATTAGCTTTGTGACAGGATGGCAGGGGTCTAGGACGATAGTACCTGGAGACATCCATCCTGTCACTGTGACGTAGAATCCCTCGCACCCGAATTAGTCCCGAGGTGCTGCAGATCTAAGCCGAGTATGTAGCTAGTGGATGAGAGCGATTCCTGGGCTTGTAGGCATGCCAAGTCTTCACTACAACGGTCTAGCTGGGCTTCTCTGAGTAGATCTAGCTCTGCATCAAGGTAGTCTGCTGCAGAGGGACTTGCGGTTAAGTGGTTGATAATGTGTTGTACTTGAGCAGCAGCATCTAGGAGCTCTTGATAGGATTTGTGTATGCTGAAATCTTGAGCACAAGGGTTGAACGTCACTGTACCACAGAAGAAGGATTTCTTGACCTCTGATTGATCTTCTGATGGCTCAGGAGTAGAGTCTTTGGGCCGTTGCTCTGGAGACTGGGGTAGAAGAGGAGGGCCACGTTGCCATGTGCTTGGTTTAGAGAGCTCTGATCAAATCTTTTCTCTAGTCAGATCATCAGCTGGGTTGTTTGCTGAATTAATGTATCGCTAGTCTTGGATGTTGGTGAGCTCTTCTACAGTACCAGTCAAAAGTTTGGGCACCTCATTCAAGGGATTATATTTTTTACTATTTTCTACAATGTACAATAATAACAGTGAAGACATCAAACTATGAAATAACACATATGGAATCATGTAGTAACCAGAAAGTGTTAAGCAAATTCAAAAATATGTTATATTCTTCAAACTAGCCACCATTTGCCTTGATGACAGCTTTGCACACAAGCTTGTAGTGTCATACACCAAGAAGACTCAAAGCCGTAATCGCTGCCATAGGTGCTTCAACAAAGTACAGAGTAAAGAACAGAATAAAATGTTATTGCCCATCCAGGATGGACATTTTTCTTTGGCATCACCTTCCATGAAAAGGATCACATACATTCACACATCATACACATTTAAACCAGTCAGTCCATCGTGTTGCATACACTAAACAGAGGGCATTGACACATTCACACCCAAGCGACCGCTTTCCCAACTGCACTGGATAGATAAGTATGTATACTGATACAACAGCACAAGGAACAAATTCATGTTTGAACGCATCCTCAACCACCGGCCAGAGGGACGCCACTCGAACGGAGGGTGTAGAGGGGACGCCAATGATAGCCGTTGCCTTCTTTTTTTGGTTGCTTTGTGGAACAGACTGCTGAAATGTTGCCTGTGGTCAACCAATCACTTTGCTGGCTGTGTTTGCTATTCTGGTGAGTTTGATTTTGCTCCTCACCATACAAGACTGTCATATTGAACGTGAGGATGCTCTCCACCAAGCTGCTGTCCACCCTCTCCAGAGCTTCCTGGCGGATCCCAAACCCCTTCAATATCCCGATTTAAAAACAGGCGTTGGCTTTCTTTCTTCTTTTTTTGATCAGCTCCTTTTTGTCTTTTCCACTTGACCGGCACCATTCTTGAAGGTTGTTGGTCTGTTTAAAATAGCTGTCCCCATCTGACGTAGCATCTAAAAAAAAAACATATGTTTTTAAAAACGGAGCCATGTCATCCGTGTACTTGAAAAGGCTCACATTGTTTCCTTGGATATTCATCTCATTAGTGTAGATGGAGAACAACAACACACCCCTTTCCATGCATTTGGCCTGAAGGCGGTGTGAGGGCCACACGTCGAAAGCCATTTGGTGATTTAGCATCTGCCTTCTTAGGCACTGGTACAATGGCCGACAGCTTCCAGGAGTTTGGCACTGTACAGGTGCTCAGCAGGAGTTGAAACAGTCGTGTGAAGACTCCCTTGAGCTGGTTGGCGCAGACCTTCAGTACTTTGCCCCATAGTTCGTCTGGGCCCGGTGCTTTATGTGGCTTAATATGTGACAAGCCTGAAGCCACCTCGTTCTCTGACAGGAGAGGGTTTGGGGATGCGCTCATATTTGTTTACATTAGTCTTTTAAAATCGACGTTATCGAATCTTCCATAAAAGCAGTTATGGTCGTTTACAAAGGATGAACAGTCTGCTACGTATGTTCTTTTCCTTTCTCCTCCCATCCTTGCATTAAGCCCTTCCCATGCTTGTTTTGGATTGGCTGGACAGATCCACTGCTCCACTTTATCCTTGTAGTCCTTTTTTAGCTTTCAACATTTTTGACCGGAATTCATTTCTCTTTATAGCATCAGTATCTCCTTTCAGGGATGCAAACTTCCTTTCATCGAGGCACATTTTCAAGTCATTGGAGACCCAGGGCTTGTTGTTGGGAAATACTGTATGTATGATATGATGCTGTCTGTCAACTAAACTCGTGGGGATCCCTGCACGAGTCAAAGAGTACCTCCCAGTCTGTGACGTCAAAGCAATCCTTGAGCTCCTCCCGACTCTCCTCTGTCCATACCTGAATGGATTTCTCTACAGGTTTTTTTTTCTTCGTTTCACCTGCTGCCTGTATCTCGGTAGGAGATGGATAACGTTATGTCTGATTTCCCGATGGGTGCTCTGCACACTGCCTTGTATGCATCCTCTGCGTTGCCATAACACTGGTCCAGGATACAAGTTGAGCGTGTTCGACAGGTGACATACTGTTGCAGAGTTGGGAGGTGCGAGGAGAGGTAGAGTGTATTAAAATCCCCCAAGCAAATACTGGCTGGTCAGTTGATTGTGAAAGTGCAGCATTGAAACCATATCTGTAAGACTATCAGCAGCTTCTTTATTGTTTGGTCCAGGCATTTAGACCAGAATAACGGTAATCTGTCCAAACTCACATGGTAGTTAGAATGGCCTGAATGATACGACTCGAATGATACAACAGGAATTTCAATCACACTACACGATAATCCACGAAGATACATAGCCCCCAACCTATTGATTTGTGATGTCTTGATCTGCTCTAATAAGTGTATCCATCAATGTTGATATTGTCCTGCTTGAGCCACGTTTCTGTAAAGCAGATTAAATGAATCTTCAAATCTAGCCCTTTGCTGCCAACTCATCCAGTTTATTATTTAGTGACTGCACATTCAACAGGGTGATCACCGGGAGTTGTTCTTTTTATTGACAGATAGCCAGGGGCACACTCCAACACAATTTACAAACAAAGCATTTGAGTTTAGTGAGTCCGCCGGATGAGAGACAGTAGGGATGACCAGGGATGTTCTCTTGATAAGTGTATGAATTGGACCATTTTCCTGTCGAAATGTAACGAGTTCTTTTGGGTGTCAGGGAAAATGTATGGAGTAAAAGGGACATTTTCTTTCGGAATGTAGTATAGTAAAAGTAGGCAAAAATATAAATAGTAAAGTACAGATACCCCCAATAAACGACTTAAGTAAAAAATACTTTAAAGTACTACTTAAAGTACTACTTAAGTACTTTATGCCACTGTATCCCATATAATCGCATTGAGTAACACATTCATAAATGGCAAACCAGGAAGTCAAGAAATGTATCATAAGGAACCAGGTTTTGAAGTGTCTGTCCTATATACAGAATGAGAGATACTTTTGGTCATGTAGTGTATGTGTACACCTGCTCGTCGAACATCTCGTTCCAAAATCATGGGGATTAATATGGAGTTGGTCCACCCTTTGATGCTGTAGCAGCCTCCACTCTTCTGGGAAGGCGTTCCACTAGATGTTGGAACATTGCTGTGGGGACTTAATTCCATTCAACCACAAGATCATTAGTCAGGTCATGCACTGATGTTGGGCCATTACGGCTGGCTCGCAGTCGGCATTCCAATTCATCCCAAATGTGTTCGGTCAGGGCTCTGTGCTGGCCAGTCAAGTTCTTCCACACCAATCACGAAACCATTTCTGTATGGACCTTGCTTTGTGCACGGGGGCATTGTCATGTTGAAAGGGCCTTCCCCAAACTGTTGCCACAAAATTGGAAGCACAGAATCTTCTAGAATGTCATTGTATGCTGTAGCGTTAAACTGTATCTATCTTCGCTGGAATTAATGGGCCAAGCGCGAACCATGAGAAACATACTGTATATAACGGTCATGAATTTGTATTGTCCTTTTGTATGGTTATTTTCTTAAACACCATTTTAAAATGTCTACATGATACTGCAACACATTTTCCCCAAGGGAGCAATAAAGAGAGTAAAGTAAAGTAACATGTCTGTTTATTAGGGGTGTGCCAAGTTATAGGATATGGATAAATTAAAATAAAAAAATTACAACAACAAAAATAAAATATATATATTTATTTTTTACAAGGTGCCTTATTGCTATTATAAACTGGCTACCAACATAAATAGAACAGTAAACAATACTTTTTGCATCATTCCTGTGGTATATTGTCTGATATACCACAGTTTTCAGCCAATCAGCATTCAGGACTCAAACTACCCGACGCTATTTTGATGTCCACGAGGGAACATTACAAATAGGTTCCTATTTGGTTCTGATAGAACGTCATCCTTAGTGACATTTCATAATGGTCCCAAAGGAACATTGTTCGTGGGACCTTTGTGTAGTTCCCTCTGAGTTACCAGGATGTCGCTGAGGACCATGTCAATACTTTTTTAGGACGTTCTCAGGACTCATTTTACTCGTCATTAGGACATTGCGTGATTGTCCCAAGGGAACATTCTATGGGGGACCTTAGTCTAGTTCCTGTAAGTTACCAGGATGTCACTGAGGACCATGTTGGGACGTATTTAACACGCTCAGGACATTCATTTTAACAGTCTTCAGGACATTGTGTGGTGGTCCTGTTCAGCTAAAATAATGTTTAAAAAAAAACATTTTGAAGCAGTGGCAAGATGATTACATTTGACATGATCACTAAGTACTGCTTTTTCAATATGACCCCACCTGGGATTTTGGGTACTCTGATCTTTCTGCTGCGCCACAAAGAAAGTCTCTAGCATTCTCAGAAGTCCCCTACACATTCGTTACTTATAATACACCTCTTAGAAAAGGATAGCCACCTGCTCTGCTATTTCAGTTCATCTGACTCTTCTCTAATCACATATTTAATGTACTTATTCAAGCAATGAGGGCTTTCTGTATAGTTGTCTAATGTTGGTGGGGCATATCATTCTGTTTAGATGTTACTCCTGAAATCACTATGTTAAATTAAATCGATTCTCGTGTAGTTTTAACAGCGTTGTGATTTACTTAAGTGCAAAGTAAATGGAATAAAGGTGAAATCAGTCATTGACTCAGACATGGTGGTGTATCAGGATGATTGGACTGCTGTGAACCAAGTATAATAATGTTTATGACCAACAGAACAAGCATTGATCTACCTACAGTACATTTGGGAAGTATTCAGACCCCTTTTTCCACATTTGGTTAGGTTGTAGCCTTATTCTAAAATTGATTCAATCCCCCCCCCCACACACACACCAATCTACACACAATACCCCATAATGACAAAGCAAATGTGTTTTTCAATTTCTACATAAGTATTCAGACCCTTTACTCAGTACTTTGTTGAAGCACCTTTGGCAGCGATTACAGCCTCGAGTCTTCTTTGGTATGATGCTAAGCTTGGCACACCTGTATTTGGGGAGTTTCTCCCATTCTTCTCTGCAGATCCTCTCAAGCTCTGTCAGGTTGGATGGGGAGCGTTGCTGCACACCTATTTTCCGGTCTCTCCAGAGATGTTTGATCTGCTTCAAGTCCGGGCTCTGGCCCTGCCACTCAAGGACATTCAGAGACTTGTCCCGAAGCCAATCCTGCGTTGTCTTTGCAGTGTGCTTAGTGTCCTTGTCCTGTTGAAAGGTGAACCTTTGCCCCAGTCTGAGGTCCTGAGCGCTCTGGAGCAGGTTTTTAAACAAGGATATTTCTGTACTTTACTCCTTTCATCTTTCCCTCGATCCTGACTCGTCTCCCAGGCACTGCCGCTGAAAAACATCCCCACAGCATGATGCTACCACCCCCATGCTTCACCGTAGGGATGGTGCCAGGTTTCCTCCAGACGTGACGCTTGGCATTCAGGCCAAAGAGTTCAATCTTGGTTTCATCAGACTAGAGAATCTGAAACCATCTTTCTCATGGTCTGAGTGTACTTTAGGTGTCTTTTGGCAAACTCCAAGGGGGCTGTCATTTGCCTTTTACTGAGGAGTGGCTTCAGTCTGGCCACTCTACCATTAAGGCCTGATTGGTGGAGTGCTGCAGAGATAGTTGTCCTTCTGAAAGGTTCTCACATCTCCAGAGAGGAACTCTGGGACCATCGGGTTCTTGTTCACCTCCCTGACCAAGGCACTTCTCCCCCGATTGCACAGTTTGGCCGGTTGGCCAGCTCTAGGAATAGTCTTGGTGCTTCCAAACTTCTTCCATTTGAGAATGATGGAGGTCACTGAGTTCTTTGGGACCTTTAATGCTGCAGACATTTTTTTGTACCCTTCCCCAGATCTGTGCCTCAACACAATCCTGTCTTAGAGCTCTACGGACAATTTCTTTGACCTCATGGCTTGGTTTTTTCACTGTCAACTGTGGGACCTTATATAGACAAGTGTGTGCCTTTCCAAATCATGTCCACTCAAGTTTTGTTTCGTTTTTTTATACATTAGCAAAAATGTCTAAAAACCTGTTTTCGCTTTGTAATTATGGGGTATTTCTTTCTTTTTGGATTTTGTGCTTATTGCTAGGTGTTTTTACTGGACTGTTTGAGCTAGAAACACAAGCATTTCTCTGCACCTGCAATAACATCTGCAAACCTGTGTACGTGACCAATACACTTTGATTTAAAGTATAGGGCGAGTGAATACCTTCAACTAAATCTGTGTCTGGCATAAATGCAGGTCAACAGTAGCCAGCCATGCATTATTTATTATCCTATTTGGTGGATAATTGAATAGGACTAAGTAAGTAAAACATGTGCATTTTCAGCTGTCGGGAAATGTTGTTTCTTAGCTTGGAACAACTTGTAAAGAAACATACAGATGTGCTCTGAGATGTGCTTGGATTGATAGTGCAGTCATACGCACTTGGGTTATAGGCTTACTGGCATTTAGCGCACTTATGTTTTTTAGATGACGAGTAAATCTGATTATCACACCGAGTTTCAGGTGTGATAAAACAGATAGGATTACAAATGTAAGTATGACGAGATCGGCGCACCCCTATTGTTTTTCTCCTCTTTGTGTTCCCCGGGTAGAAACCACAACTACTAATCCACATCCTCATCCAATCCCCATGTTATTTGTGTAAAGTATCTGTGTGTGCCTTTCCAAATCATGCCCAATCAATTGAATTTACCACAGCTGGTTCCCAATCAAGTTGTAGAAACAGCTCAAGGGCAATCAGTGGAAACAGGATGCACCTGCGCTCAATTGAGTCTAATAGCGAAGGGTCTGAATACTTACGTAAATAAGGTATGTTTTTACTTGATACATTTAAAATGTAAAAAATAAATGTTTACGGGTTTGTCATTATGGTGTATTGTGTTTATGGTGTATTCAAGTTTAGAATAATGCTGTAAGGTAACAAAATATAGCAGTCAAGTTGTCTGAATGCTTTCCAAATGCACTGTAACTTGCAAACTCTTTCCTCCTGGCAAATATACCGACCGGCTGGCGCCCGCATTGCTTCTGTGGTTTTCTTTACTAATGACAACATTGGACATGTGTGCGTTCCTTTCCAAGTAAGTGCCTTATTACATTGTCATTATAGTTTCTGTATATCGTGTTGTCGTTTCTACTGTAGCACACTATGCACAGTAGGGAGCATAATGTATATTCTGTTTTAATCACATTTTCAAATAATGGTTGACAAATCATGCATTTTTATTATTGTATAGATTGTAATGGTTGTACTCAGCTAATGCTAAGCTAAATGCCAGCTATGCATCGTGCCATGTTTGACATCATACAATGCTTTCTGGATGTCATAACAAAATGGATTGTTCACTCAATTTAGATTGTAACTATCGTTACTCAGGGTTGCCAGCTCAGACCCCCCTGAGACGCAGAAAATGGTTAAAACATTCCAAACCCACGAAGCACTGTTTAAAACTAAATGGAGAACAGTTTCAGAACCATGCAGCACTGTTTGCACGGTTGAGGTTACAGGAACCATACACCCCTTCAAGGTCCAGTGCACAGCACTACTCCAACCCAGCTATAACCCCTAAACCCAAGCAAACACCACCCGTACCACCAACAGTGAGCTGCCATTCCTGAGTTGTGGCTTCCCCTTAGCGAATCACCACGGTCTCACCTGCAAAGTTTAGGCAGTTTTTGCAGAGGAAATACAAAACGGGGATAAACAGAGCATCAAGCGTGACAAAACCATAGGTGAAGATTATAAAACTGAAATGTCTAAAAGATAACAAAAAGGACATAACTACTGACAATAGGGACAATGTGTACTAAGGTAATGACAGTAGCATACAAACTGCAGCCATTGCAAGCATCTCTAACATCAGCATGTTACATTCTCCATTGACTAAGGCACTCACTTATTATTTTCCAGCCAAAAAATAAATAAAAGGAGAACATGCCACCCATGGCATCCCCATGAAAGCATTGTTAGTGTTCAGAAGGGGAGATGGTGGTTATATGAGGTGGTGAGGAGTGAGAAAAGGCTTAGGAGTGGTGATTTGGGAGTGAGAACAGGTGTGGGAACAGGTGTAGTGCAACAGGGCGTGGCCTGCACCAATTTGGAGCAATTAGTGCAATCAGGTCATCGGAAGAGGAATGGTCTTTAATACAGTTCCGCCTCTGGGCAGCCGAAGAAGTTTGTACAAAGATGTTGATCATGTTGTTTAATACAGTAACTACAGACAAAAAAAGTTTGTACAAAATGTTGATCATATCATTTACAGTTACAACAGACAAAGCAGTTTTAAAGACATGGGGTGATGGAGAACAGGAAGGGAGGGTAAAACAGCAGCGGAGCGATGTAAATGGCTTTTTGTATTAAAGTAGCATATGCGGAGACGTTAAGGTTGTTTCGCTTTCCGAAAGAGGTGTGTTGAGCCTGGTCATGCAGCCACTCCCTTAATTAAAACACTTGTTTCCAATGTGGACCTCGATGTTGTCGAAAAGAAAGGATGTGGTCGAAAAGAGACAGCTAGAGTGAAAGAGAGAGAACATCAGAAAGAGAGAGAGAGAAACGTACACAGGGGGGAGGTGGTTCTAATAAGGGGTTTTGTTTGATTTCACTGCAACAGCGGAAGAGGATCTATTTCTGACGCTTCACAATCAAAGCTGTTTAATTGGGTCGATTTGGCTGCATTTATCTCTGCTGAGAAGATGAGGGCTGCATCCCAAATGGCACCCTATTCCCTATATAGGGCACCACTTTTGACCAGACTAAAGTAGTGCACTATATAGGGAATAGGGTGCCATTTTGACCAGTAAAAGTAGTGCATTATATAGGGAATAGGGTGCCATTTTGACCAGTCAAAAGTAGTGCACTATATAGGAAAAAAGGGTGCCATATGGGACTTAGCTGAGGGGTGTCTGAGTACGGAGGGAGGACAAAGAGGAGGAGTGAGAGAGGGTGAGAGAGAGAGAGAGAGAGAGGAAGATGGACAGTTGTCATAACACTGTTCTGCAAAACACACACACACACTGGGTCTTGCTCCATCAGTGTGTCTCCCTCAACGATCCAACAAATCTCAGCACATCTTAAAGGCAATCAATGGGAGGACAATCCTATATACTGCACAGTACATACATGTCTTACAATAGGTGCACCCCTCTACACCAGACCTATGTTAAATTAGTATCCATTTTCTTTCAAATACTTTCAGCATTCGATTGAACCTGCCTGCGTGTCAGATGGGCAGGGTTTGCAGTTTGCACTTCTGGGACTATTCCATTGGTTCCATTGTACCAGGCAAGCTCAATCAACTGCATCATCTGAAACAAAACAAATACTCGTTGAACCCAGGTTTTCTATAGATCCTTTGGAACAGGACGGCACCATTGCTTTATGTGAGATAACACTACGACAAAGGGAGATGTGTCCGCCCTAGAACATCCCTCTGGAGTGCCTGCATTGCGGCACCAACCTTGCAAATCTGGTGGGTGTTTGAAACACATATAAGGAAAGAAGCCAATGTAGGGCAAGCATCATCAGCCACATATGTACAGTACAGATACATAGGCCTATATAATACACTGGTAAGAACAAATCCCTAAATCATCCACACTGGGTAACATGCTCAGAAACGCATGCATGCACATACACACACACACATACACACACACACACAGAGCGATCCGTAGGCCTAGCGTCAATAAACCCACATCAAGTGAAGCTACTATTCACTAACTTATCGAGACAAAATAATTATCTCACTCAATCATGTAGGTTAATTAAGCGTCACAATCACTCATTATTAGCAGTTTTTGTATGGGACAATACACTGTCATCCATCTCCTGAGTCCTATTCACTATCGTTATTTTCTTTCCCCCATTCTCTGTCAGCATATCATCCATCCACAGTTATCTCACAAGCCTCAGCATTATCATGAGACAATACGTCCATACTCCATGCTGAATGCACTGAAATTCAAGCTGTCTAAGTTCAGTTTCATCCAACAAAATGAGTGACAATGAAGGTAATCCATAGTGCCCCTTTTCTTATAGCTGCATATAACTTATGTACTTTCTTTTGCAGGGAGACATCAGTCAATGGACTTCGTACTTTAAGCTTTTTCCAATACATTAATGAACAATAAATTACTTTTGCTGACTTAAAGTTGGCGCTCATACTGTTGGGTAAAGATTCCAAACGTAGGAGATTACGCATTTCTTAATTGAGAACGCCTTTGCTACGCACTTCTCAGTAGTTGGTATTCAGACTTACCTTGTGAAAGTGTGAAACGGGCTTTCCCTTGCGCACACTGAATAAATGTAATTCATCCCTCCCACTTGCTGGCCAACATATTTTCTCATGGGGTTTTCATTCAACAGGGTTTTCTGTAAATGTATCTTTAAGCCATCCCTTTAAATATGGTGAACCTTTAAGTTAGAAATTTGTCAACAGATTCAATAGAATATATTGACAGAATGGGTTCAGAATATTAGGGATCAATGAAAGAACGGCACCTCAATATATGCGTATTCGTCTCTGTTTCAGCAACAATTGGTAGATTTAATAATACTCTGGTCTTTTAGATTATTTAGGGTAAGGAAAGTATTCGTGAATCATAAAAAATGGTTTGGAGAGCCTTTACGAACAAAATGTTAAGAAATCCTGGTTTGATTATTTATGAAAATTGCCACATTTACAGTTGAAGTCTAAATACATTTAAACTCACTTTTTCACAATTCCTGACATTTAATCCTAGTAAAAATGTCCTCTCTTAGGTCAGTTAGGATCACCACTTTATTTTAAGAATGTGAAATGTCAGCATAATAGTAGAGAGAATTATATATTTCAGCTTTTATTTCTTTCATCACATTCCCAGTGGGTTCGAAGTTTACATACACTCAATTAGTATTTGGTAGCATTGCCTTTACATTGTTTAACTTGGGTCAAACATTTAAGGTACCCTTCCACAAGCTTCCCACAATAAGTTGGGTGAATTTTGGCCCATTCCTCCTGACAGAGCTGGTGTAAGTGAGTCAGGTTTTGTAGGCCTCCTTGCTCACACACACTTTTTCAGTTCTGCCCACAAATTTACTATGGGGTTGAGGTCCGGGCATTGTGTTGGCCACTCCAATACCTTGACTTTGTTGTCCTTAAGAAATTTTGCCACAACTTTGGAAGTATGCTTGGGGTCATTGTCCATTTGGAAGGCCCATTTGCGACCAATCTTTAACTTCCTGACTGATGTCTTGAGATGTTGCTTCAATATATCTACGTAATTGTCCTACCCCATGATGCCATCTATTTTGTGAAGTGCACCAGTCCCTCCTGTAGCAAAGCATCCCCACAACATGATGCTGCTACCCCCATGCTTCACGGTTGGGATGGTGTTCTTCGGCTTGCAAGCCTCCCCCTTTTTCCTCCAAACATAATGATGGTCATTATGGCCAAACAGTTCTATTTTTGTTTCATCAAACCAGAGGACATTTCTCCAAAAAGTACGATCTTTGTCCCCATGTGCAGTTGCAAACCGTAGTCTGGCTTTTATATGGCAGTTTTGGAGCAGTAGCTTCTTCCTTGCTGAGCGGCTTTTCAGGTTATGTCGATATAGGACTCGTTTTACTGTGGATATAGATACTTTGTACCTGTTTCCACCAGCATCTTCACAAGGTCCTTTGCTGTTGTTCTGGGATTGATTTGAACTTTTCGCACCAAAGTACGTTCATCTCTAGGAGACAGAACGTGTCTTCTTCCTGACCGGTATGACGGCCGCGTGTGGATGAACCAGACTTGTGGAGGTCTACAATTTTTTTAATCTGAGGTCTTGGCTGATTTCTTTTGATTTTCCCATGATGTCAAGCAAAGAGGCACTGAGTTTGAAGGTAGGTCTTGAAATACATCCACAGGTACACCTCCAGTTCACTCAAATGATGTAAATTAGCATATCAGAAACTTCTAAAGCCATGACATAATTTTCTGGAATTTTCCAAGCTGTTTAAAGCCACAGTCAACTTAGTGTATGTAAACTTCTGACCCACTGGAATTGTGATACAGTGAAATAATCTGTCTGTTAACAATTGTTGGAAAAATGACTTGTGTCATGCACAAAGTAGATTTCTTAACCGACTTGCCAACACTATAGTTTGTTAACAAGACATTTGTGGAGTGGTTAAACAACCTAAGGGTACGTAAACCTCCGAAATCAACTGCAGTTCTTTAACCCATGGTACTGTTGAAAGATTAGTGTACATAGACTTATAATCGGAAGAATAGTGTACAATAGTGTAGGCTATCTCCTTATCTTGTCTATAACTTGCACTACCCACGGAACTTTGTGATGCCAAATATTGCACCATGCTTTGCGTTCAAACTGTTACGGACTGGTCTTTGAAAAAATATTATGAACTGCTACTTATGATCCTCAGCAACAACCACATGGCCGTGACAGCATTTACAGAGGAAACAAATGAAGGTAAACTAAACAATGGAATTAAATGGAATAATAATGCAGGCTATACCAACTGAAAGGAACTAACAGTTAACTGGCAGTTGAATATGTGTTGTTATTAGACCTACTGACAGTCAATACTGATAGTGGCTAATATTTAACATGAGAGAAATAGGAAAGTCGGACTAGTCTATAATTAAGACATTTGACAGCGCCGATCTCTCCAAGTTAAAAAGGCTGTACAATTAAAATTCTGCATAATGGCACAGCATTTAATTAACTTTACTGTGGGAAAGTTGATATGTTGATATGTTTCAGTTTGCTGCCATATAACTGGTTTCACATTTGTCTCCAGCGATGAATTGATTACTCATTTACCTAGCTAAGCATAGAGAATAGTGTTATTTCTATCAGAAAAAAAAAGAAGTAGATGCTTTTTCCACTTGGAACCGGTAGGTTTGCTGGACGTTAATTCCTGGTTTCCTCACGTGTACAGGTGGTGGAATTATTAGGGAATTAAGTCATGCGAACAACAACTTACAGACGCACACAAATAATGACTACGTCTCCTCTGCCCAGACACACATGCTCAAACCCCTGAGGACAGACAAAGAAAGGGAGAACGGCCAGAGTTTAAGTCAGTAAAATCGTTTTTAATAAAAGGAGATGGCGATCTTTGAGGTGGAGCAAAATGTTTATGGGGGACTGCTAATCATTATAATGACTGTGGTCTTGTGACTGAAATAAATATGGCTTCTGTTCATGCAAGTATACTCTTATGGGGGAAAAACCCACATCATTTCACGTGAAATTCCACGTGAAGTGTTCCAAAAACACGTTTTCACATTCAAGTGAAAGGTCATAGGGGTGTGGGATAAAAAGGTGTTTATGCTGCACATATCATAACATAGAGAAGAGCTTTTCTCTGAAAATGGAAATATTATTAATATGATTTTTAAATCGTGTTTTAATTATATATAAATATGTTTCATTACTCCCATCTCTCACTGCAGCTACGAATGTACCTACAATATGTGCCCCTGGCCCTGACTTCCCATGTTAAAATTTGTGTTTTCACATGTGCTCATACAGTGTCGGATTTAGGCATCGGTGACATGGGCAGCATGGACTGTGGGTCAATTAACCTTGTCGGAGTGGGTGTCCTGATTCTTGTTTATGAGCTAGGCAGGCTACTGCCTGGGAAGGCCTCCCACTCAGAAGAATGAGATGGGGAGGGGGGTGGGGGTAGGTTGACCTCAGGTCCCCACTGGAAGCCCGAGGTAGTGGGAGCGGGGGAATCTATCAAATAGCGCACCTCTAACTTTGTACAGTACTAATGCAATTAGTAGTGCAATTTAGTTTGGTGGTCCTTCTGTAGCACAGTTGGTAGAGCATGGCGCTTGTAACGCCAGGGTAGTGGGTTCGATTCCCGGGACCACCCATACGTAGAATGTATGCACACATGACTGTAAGTCGCTTTGGATAAAAGCGTCTGCTAAATGGCATATAAAAAATAAAAAAAATAAAAAAATAAAAAGTTTGTGTGTTTCTTGTTTGAAGTGCAACAGTGTAGTAATCAGGTTCTCTCCTTTATAAGTGTGTTATTCTATTTGTGTATTTTTTGACATAGGATTTGTGCAATTTAGTTGTATTTGTGTTTTTTGTTAGGGTAATAGCGTAATAATTAAATTCTCTTTTTTATTTGTATTTATATACTACAATTTGTTTCTATTTGTTTTTGTTACTTCATTTTGATATTTATGAGTCTTATTTTTGTATATATATTTATATACATTTAAATTATTATGATTATTTATTTGTGTTGTTCCAAATGTCTGAATTAAAATGACAGTCATTGCAGATTGGTGCTTTTTTTTGCGGAGCCACACAAGCTGGGAGCCATACAAGCTAGAACCGCCACTGTGCTTATATGTTAAGTGTAGTTTCATGTTATCACGTTACAATTGTCACATTTATTTCACAAGATGTTTTCACATTGTTACGTTCTGACCATAGTTCTTTTGTGTTTTCCTTGTTTTAGTGTTGGTCAGGACGTGAGCTGGGTGGGCATTCTATGTTGTGGGTCTAGTTTGTATATTTCTATGTTTCGCCTGATATGGTTCTCAATCAGAGGCAGGTGTTAGTCATTGTCTCTGATTGGGAACCATATTTAGGTAGCCTGTTTTGTGTTGGGTTTTGTGGGTGGTTGTTCCCTGTCTTTGTGTTTTATGCACCAGATAGGACTGTTTCGGTTTTGCCACGTTTGTTCATGTTAAGTGTCTCTTATTAAAGAACTATGAACTTCAACCATGCTGCGTTTTGGTCCTCCTCTCCTTCCCAGGAAGAAAGCCGTTACACACACGTGTTTACCTGTTGTTGTGTGTGTAGTTTCATGTTATCACGTTAGAATGTGACATCCCCATGTCGTCACGTTTATTTCACGAGGTCATGTTTTCATACGTGCTCACATATTGTCACGTGTAGTTTCATGTTATCACATATTGTCACGTGTAGTTTCATGTTATCACATATTGCTTTACATGTTGTCACATTAACTTCACATAAGATCACATTCGTGTAGTTGTTCCATAATGGCATACTGATACCAAACCAAAGATGGTTTAGTATGAAGATGCTTAGAAACTGTTGCCTGACGACTAAAACTGAAATTCTTCTGCTGCTCTATGTTCCCTACATACTTCAGTCCGAGAATGCCATCCTTGAAGTTATTTGTGGTGACGTCAAAATGAGGGGTGTTATACAAAACAAAGTCACCATCGAATGGATCATCCTCGGATTCTGGGACCTATCAGAATGGTTAGCGACATTTTCATTCTAGAAATCGTTGGTGAGGTACTCTGATCCAGACTCATTGCAGAGAATAAGCTAACGTCTTGTGGGGGGCGTGGCGTAGTGTTTGGAGTTTGGGTAGCCAGGCAACAGAAATAGTTTCTCCAATATAAATCCTTGATCACATTTGTAAGCGATGTCATGGGGATGTTAGCTCGCTCAGCTCATGAGTAGAAACACGTCAGTGGGTCTAGCGGTCATGTCGTACTGAACTGCAGGCAGCCGAATCAAAGACAATCCTTTGACACAAATTAAAACATGTCAATTTGACACTTTCACAAAGTTGGAGTAATACCATGTTCATCTATTTAAAGGAATAATCCACAAAAACCTATATTTTTGGTTTATTTTTGGGGTATTATTACTCTGCATGTCAGCAATTAAGTTTTCAAGATATAGGATTTTCAAAAAAACTGATTGTCAATGGTCACATCATCAAAATATAGTTGTTTTTTATCCAGAAAATGAACAACTACAAGGATGAATTTTTCACTTCTCTCTTTTTCACTTCCCAAAACCTAGTCTGTCGAGTCTGCTTTGCGAGGCATTCCTGGAAGTATCGGTCTTTTTGGGCCTCTGGGTTTCAAAACTCTGTGGCCAAACCCTCATTGAGTGGGGCCTGTAATAGTTTATAGGGGAGCAATATAGTTAATATGAGTTGGATTCACTGCTGTCTTACAAAGGGCTTTATTAACACCACTATCTTTTTATTGACTGTTCTTCAATCGGGGGTCAGTTTCCCAGACACTTTGTAGCACAGAGATCATCTTAAAGGGATAGATTCCCCGTTTTGTTTTGTCCCAATCTTAATCATTTCCTTGCCCCGAGTGAAGTTTTTGGACGATTTGTCACAGCAGTCCATTTATAAGTACTTTCTAGGCAATGGACCAACAATGGTCTTAGTGCTACGAATGCTTCAGGAAAATCACCCCAGGTTAAGTGACCAAATTCACACAAATGACCTCAGGGAGAGTTGCATTTACATGTAGTCATTCTACAATGGTAAACTCACATGCTACATTCTTCCCTTTCCAAAATATATGAAATCCTCATGCCATCATTATATAGAACCCTAAGGGAAGTTAAACACTATAAACAAACATTTACAACCACCGATGTGCCCACAGAGTGACAAACGTCTTGAGTGTGTTCCAGGTTGCCTATATTTGCCAGAGGCTGCAGACAAGGGATTGAGCTTCAGATCCATATGGGCGTACAGTCAAAAGATGACGATAACAGAAAAATGTCTGTTTAACCACGATTGGTGTGTTTCCTCGTTGTTCGTTTAAAAAATGCGCTGGTTGTACTTGGTCTGCACACAATCAGGTTGTGCTCGGTGCGCACATGCTTAGACAGTTCATGCCAAGTCTGCCAATGCTCATTTTATGCTCGTTAAATGAGTGCTTGATAATCATATTTCCTTTTCTTAACTCCTTTCACTCATCTGCAATAACTGGACGGATGAAAGTTCACCAATGTCCACTTCGATTTGAGTCCTTCATTTTTTAACACAAAGTCATAGCTGATCTTTGAGAACCTTACGAGCGCTCTTCTGACCCCTCCCAGGTTGTCTAGACTTGTCTATTATGTCATTTTTTTATTTTTTATTCTCAATCCCGAGACACCTAACTGACCTTTCAAAGCACATCAAGCTCGTCTCCATCAGAACCAACTAGGTGATTCGAGGGCTCTAATGTTCCTTTATCCTGCAGTCTCAACATCATCTGATTTGTGGATGTTCCTTTAACATTAGGCCAGTTCTTCCATCATGGACCTGGGTATATACCTACATGGCGGGCAGGCTTATGTTCCAGCCGAGCATTAGCACCCCTGCATCGACACATCAAGCCCTCGATAACAATATCTAAATCATGTGTGTGATGGAACTAGAAGGCTGTACATCCAGTGGTTCTCCACGGCCAGGATCGAGGAACACTTCATGAGGCATGACGACCTCCTCATCCAAGGGGAAAGCACTGTTCTCTTGCCAGGCTCTGCTGTTGCGATATGGGGCCCCTGTGGTGGGCATATGGGGCTGGGGTCTGTCTCTTCTCACTGGGGGGCCCAGAGGGGCCTCTCTGGGCTGGGCTCTTCACTGCAGAGCTGGGCCCCTGATCAGAGGGAGGGGGACCACAGGAGAGGGCAGTGAATCTAGAGCAGCACTGATTGTAGGAGGAGGAGCGGTGGAAGAACGGAGGCTGCTAAAAATACTGCATCTCCAAGGAGTACTGAAATACACACATGCACACGCACACACACACTCATAGGCAAACACTGTGATGTGGTTGAACAGACATAAAGGTGTTTGCACACACAGACACACACATACATACTTTCCCTCATGCAAATACACACACACACACACACACACACACACACACACACACACACACACACACACACACACACACACACACACACACACACACACACACACACACACACACACACACACACACACACACACACACACACACTCATGACTGGTGATGATGACAAAGAGTGGGTAGAAAATCAAATCCATCACAGTGCCTTCAAGTGTTTCCTCTGACTCACAGAGATAAGTTTTGAAAGGACTGTTAGCCTATTAGCATAGCTTGCACAGATGTTCAGAAGAGTAAGGCTTGGCCACATATACAAACTTTTGTCCATGTATCGAAAACAAATCTCTTTCACACACACACACACGCACGCACGCACATTCTCTTTCTCTCTCTTACACACACACACACACACACACACACACACACACACACACACACACACACACACACACACACACACACACACACACACACACACACACACACACACACACACACACACACACACTTTCACAGTATTTTGACAGTGGGAAGATAGTTCTGGGACTATTTACCTCAGGTATGTAAGTGTATTGCGTGTGTGTGTGTGTGTGTGTGTGTGTGTGTGTGTGTGTGTGTGTGTGTGTGTGTGTGTGTGTGTGTGTGTGTGTGTGTGTGTGTGTGTGTGTGTGTGTGTGTGTGTGTGTGTGTGTGTCATGTGTGTGTGCATGTTTGTTTGTGTGTGTCTCACCGCTGTTCATGTGATACAAGCTGAGATCTTACCTGTTCGCTCCTGCGCCCAAATTCTCCCAAACTGTGCCTGGGATAGACAGATCAACAGAACAGCATACAACCCCATGTCCACACAGTAGAGTGCGCTCCCTCCTTCCTCCTCTCTCCTTTTCCCCTTGCACGCTTACTTCTTCAAGGAAAGGGTGCCTACTCCTCCTCTCGCCCACCTTTCCTCTCTCTCCTTTCACTCTCACTCTTCCTTTTTGACTTAGAAGTGAAGGGTTCTTGCTTTTTTTTCTTTTTCTCTCTCCTCTCTCTTTCTCTCTCACACTCGTGTCTTTGTTTCCTCCTTAGTCTAAGTCCTGGGATGTTGTAGCCATGGTAAAAGAAGAGTTGACAAGCAGCACAAACAGCTGATGAGGTGTTGCAGGTTTTCTGTTCCTTTCCTCGTCTCTCGCTCTCCTCTCTTAGTTTTCGTCCACCCTCCCTCCTTTTTCTCACTCCCCCCTCCCCTCTCTCTTTCTCTCCCTCTCCTGAGCACTGCTCTGATTTAGACGCAGGGCTGAGACTACCCTACATAGAAATATTTATATATTTCTTCCAAAGAAGCTGCCAGGCACGTGGCACCCTCCTGTGGACATCCGTCAAAACAAAAACTAACTAGTCAAACCGTAGAACTGTGCGACAGAACATGTGTTGATCCAGTCTCTCAAATAATCAGTCATGTTTAAAATACACCAAAACATAAAAACAAGCTTTACTCAACACTTGCTATGGAGCAGTGACATCGGACATTGGATCCTTTATTGGTGTATTACGCCGCAATACTCATAACTGTGGACATTGGATGTCCATGTGGCTGAGAAAAAGTAGTGCCAACACCAATATTTAGACACCCTACACTGTGCCTCTTCCCATCCCCATGGCGACTGGAAGGAGTAGGGTAATTGTGTTGTGCGTTGTTGGCACACTGTTAAAATGAAGTGGAACAAGTCTGGTAAAATCCTGCACAGCTGTTGTGGATGATCAAATGTCAATACTCCCACGGACTCTACAGCTGAGGAGAGCTGAGCAAAACACGTTCTCTTTCATTCTTTTAAAGACCGATGAGCACAAACGCACACAATGTGTACTGGCACAGGTGAACACACACACACACACACACACACACACACACACACACACACACACACACACACACACACACACACACACACACACACACACACACACACACACACACACACACACACACACACACACACAAAGAGGTTTAGTTCACACACACACAAAAATAGGTTTTGCGCACACACAGACCTACACTAAAACAGAGGTTTTAGTACACACACACACACAGCCCCTTTACATGCTGACGCGTATGAGACTAACTGCAGACAGAAATGCTCATTAGATTGTCAGGAAATGGATGGAGACTGTTGGAGGTCAGGGCTGAGAATGACACTCAGAGGGTTCAGCAGGTGAGCTGCAAAGGTAAGTTATCATCCTGTCATGTTTAACCTCAGTTTGCAAAATGATCCTATTGTTCTATCTTCATTTTGGGGGTGTTTCAATCCGTAAAGCTGAAGTTCAGCGTTATAGCGTGATTGAAATTTGCGGAGACTGATTTCACTGTAAACGCTGCATATGTCGGCTCAATCGGAATATACCTTTAAATTACAATCGAGCTTTAGCGCTGAACTTGAATTATATGAATTGAATCGAGCCCTTGATAATAAACAACACTGGTTTGCCTATTGTTGGGCGTCCTGGAAATACGTATATATCTCACTTTATGTGCATGTATGTCACTTGTGCTCCCTCTCCGGCTTCTAGGTCACCAGGCTGCTCGTTATGGCGCACACCTGTCACCATCGTTACACGCACCTGCGCGTCGTCAGACTCACCTGGACTCCATCACTTCCTTGATTACCTGCCCTGTATATGTCAATGCCTTTGGTTCCTTCCCCAGGCGCCATGGTTTCCGTTTCTGTTTCATGTCTGTGCGTTGTTCGAGGTTCTTTCGTATTATGTTCCATTTGTTTAATTAAAACACTCACTTCCTGAACTTGCTTCCCGACTCTCAGCGCACATCTTTACAATGTATGTGAATGTTATGTTTCCCCTCCATGTTCTGTGAAAGTTTCATGACTCTACGACTAATATCATGAATTAAAATGGCAATAGACCAGAAACTAAAAACAAAACTTTTAAAGATTTTCCAGGATGCAGTTTTTGTACAAATGCCCCGATTCCAACTTACTGTAAGAATATACAGTATGTGCCCTTTCTACATGTTTGGATTGAAGCATTTCTCAGTCGTTTGTTTTCAGACCTTTAAGCAAGTGCGTAACTTGCGTTAAATACATTTCATGGGAAACTTAACCACCTGGTAGGGCATATTTTTCAATATTTCCTCAAATTAAAAAAACAGAACAACATCTTAGTCATTTAATTTTTCCTAAATTATGTTTTCAACAACATTTTGCGATCTTGTAATTTCCCATTTTAACTTATTTTTTAAATATATTTTTTTATTTCACCTTTATTTAACCAGGTAGGCCAGTTGAGAACAAGTTCTCATTTACAACTGCGACCTGGTCAAGATAAAGCAAAGCAGTGTAACAAACAACAACACAGAGTTACACATGAGATAAAGTTCAGTCAATAACACAATATAAAAATCTATATACAGTGTGTGCAAATGGAGTAAGGAGGTAAGGCAATAAATAGGCCACAGTAGCGAAGTAATTACAATTTAGAAAATGAACACTGAAGTGATAGATGTGCAGATGAAGATGTGCAAGTAGAAATACTCGGGAGCAAAAGAGCAAAAAAGTAAATAAAAACAATATGGGGATGAGGTAGGTAGTTGGGTGGGCTCTTTACAGATGGGCTATGTACAGCTGCAGCGATCGGTAAGCTGCTCAGATAATTCTTAAAGTTAGTGAGGGAGATATAAGTCTCCAACTTAAGCGATTTTCTAGGTTTATTCTAGGTTTTCTCACACGTAAAGGTAGTGGAATTATCAGGGAATTATGCTGTGTTCATAACCAAGTGGGAAGGTGATATTTATCATATATGACTGGGAAAAATTCACTTGAACGCCCCTCCAACTGGTAATTATTAGTGGGAGACTCGTCTATCATCCCTGAGCTCCGACTTCTCCCACATGCTAACCTCTGACGGCGCCTACTAAGGAAATGATCTCAACAACAGCATTTATGGGCAGATAAATGCAACAAAAAACATTATATATAAAGGCAATCTATTAATATCGCTTTTGAACACTATAATTTGTTTACAAGAGTGATACTATAGCTGAACATTTAGTTTGTGGTTTACACAGCTTGTTGGCCATTAGCCAATAAGCTTTTGTCAATGAGTTCAAAGCAAGTGAATGCATCCAACTGGTATTTACAACTTCACCTTACCACCTTCCTACTTGGTTATAAAGCAGCATTAAGCCAAAATCAGAATTCTCTTATCTGTAGACACACCTCTACCACACCTCCATTTCAGGGATATCAACCCCAAACGTGGACCAGGTTGGCACTTGCATTCCCCCATGCTTTAGTTCAAGGTCAGAATACGCACGGAGAAGAAAGTGCATAACAAAAGGAATTAAGTTCCATTTAAGTGCGCATATCTCAATGATGAATTCCCCAGCGTTCAGTGTAGCACATACAGCGAGGGGATGAAAACTAGGGCATTTTTGGAATGAGATTCACTGCAGAAATGTTGACCTTTCAGACAACTCATCCCGAGTGAGACAATTTTGCTCTTCCTCTGTCCCAAGGTACAATCCATAAATCGACTGAAACAGAGCGCTTATGAGAAGCTAATAACAATAAAACTTGATGGCACTATAAATTGTAATCTATTATGGATAGACTATTTGTGGAAAATATGTTGGTAGAGATAAAATACGGTAAAAAAATACACCTGAATGATAAAAAGAGGGGAAGGTCGGGACAGTTCTGGTGCGCGGGCCACCAGTTGCAGGCCCATCCCTATAACAAACTGTCCAGAGTTTCATGTTTGTCTCCTCATTACCAGGCCCATCCCAGTAACAAACTGTCCAGAGTTTGCCACTGTGATGGACCTCTCCATTCCCCCAGGATGCATTGCTGCCATGCTGCTGGTCTAAATTATGGGAGAGCAGAGAGAGAGAGAGAGCAGAGAGAGAGAGAGAGAGAGAGAGAGAGAGAGAGAGAGAGAGAGAGAGAGCAATGTTGGTTTGTATTGGAGAGAGTCTCAGTCTTAAATCATTTTACACACACAGTCTGTGCCTGTACTTAGTTTTCATGCTAGTGAGGGCCGAGAATCCACTCTCACATAGGTATGTGGTTGCAAAGGGCATCAGTGTCTTAACAGCGCAATTTGCCAAGGCAAGAAACTCTGAACGCAGCCCATCCAGAAATCTGGCAGTGGCTTCTGACCTGTTATGGCTGCGATCCCCGTATAGGAATCAACATCAGGGGAAATGTCAGAGTGACAACTAAAAATACAACTTCGTAACATTAAACATTCTTGAAAATGGAAGTGTCTTACACCCTTCAAAATATTAGAATCTTGGTAATCAAACTACGTTTTCCAATTTAAAATAGCTATTACAGAGAACAAATCCCATGCTTTTGTTAGAGAAGAGCAATCAACAACAGAAACATTTTCCGCCATGACAGTTTTTACACATTCACATCTGAAGGTAAAATTATGACTTACATTCTGATATCTTGCTCTTATTTCTCTTCCTGAGGGTCCCAGTGATCAAATGAAGTGCCGTTTTCTTTGATATAATCCATTTTTATAGCCTAAATCGAAACATTTTGTAAACCGTTTGTGCTGTGAATTCCATCTCTATCAATTTTTACGGAGCATTCGACGTGATTACCCCCCGTAAACAATTGTTTATCTAGTCATGGTTGGAGTAACAGTTAATGTGATTGGATGTTAATTATTTGACTAGGCTACCTGTATTTGACATTGTGTTTTTTATTTCGCTGAACACTAGATGGTTTCATTTTATTTTTGGCAGTGCAACAAGGCTACTCAGGTGAGAAAAAAACCTCACCCAAATGTATAGCCCCGTTGGAAAATATAAATGTACTCTTTCAAAATGTGAAGATTAAAAAAATAAAAAAATAATATTATTATTTGGCGTTCCCCCGGTGGCAAGGGTACGCATACCCCAGTTCGGGAATACCTGCAATAGAAGGTTGTACAATAGGTGATTTGGGCCGAAAGTATGATATAATAGTGGTGACTGTAACGGTTTTCTAGGTGTGCTGAAGGAGAGTCGGACCAAACTGCAGCGTGTAGATTGCGATCCATGTTTAATGAACAAAAAACGTAACACAAATCTAAAACACAAACACTACAAAACAAAGAACGTAATGAAAACCGAAACAGCCTATACTAGTGAAAACTAACATAGACAGGAACAAGGACACTAAGGACAATCACCCACGACAAACTCAAAGAACATGGCTGCCTAAATATGGTTCCCAATCAGAGACAACGATAAACACCTGCCTCTGATTGAGAACCACTCCAGACAGCCATAAACTTTGCTAGATCACCCCACTAGCTACAATCCCAATACATACACACCATAACCCCAAGACAAAACACACCACAATACAAAAACCCCATGCCACACCCTGGCCTGACCCAATACATGAAGATAAACACAAAATACTTCGACCAGGGCGTGACAGAACCCCCCCCTAAGGTGCGGACTCCCGAACGCACCTCAAAACAATAGGGAGGGTCCGGGTGGGCGTCTGTCCATGGTGGCGGCTCCGGCGCGGGACGTGGACCCCACTCAGTTAATGTCTTAGTCCCCTCTCCTTGCGTCCCTGGATAGTCCACCCTCGCCGCCGACCATGGCCTAGTAGTCCTCACCCAGAACCCCACTGGACTGAGGAGCAGATCGGGACTGAAGGACAGCTCGGGACTGAGGCAGCTCGGGACTGAGAGAAAGCTCGGGAGTGAGAGAAAGCTCGGGAGTGAGAGGAAGCTCAGGAGTGAGAGGAAGCTCAGGAGTAAGAGGAAGCTCAGGAGTGAGAGGAAGCTCAGGCAGGTAGATAGATCTACCAGATCCTGGCTGGCTGGTGGTCTCAGCAGATTCTGGCTGACTGGCGGATCTGGCGGATTCTGGCTGACTGGCGGATCCTGGCCGACTGGCAGATCCTGGCCGACTGGCAGTTCTGGCAGATCTGGAAGATTCTGGTTGACTGGCAGATCTGGAAGATTCTGGTTGACTGGCAGATCTGGAAGATTCTGGCTGACTGGCGGATCCTGGCTGACTGGTAGATCCTGGCTGACTGGTGGATCCTGGCTGACTGGCGGATCCTGGCTGACTGGCAGATCCTGGCTGACTGGCGGATCCTGGCTGACTGGCAGTTCTGGCGGATCCTGGCAGACTGGTGGATCCTGGCAGACTGGCGGATCCTGGCCGACTGGCAGATCCTGGCCGACTGGCAGTTCTGGCGGCGCTGGGCAGACTGGCGGTACTGGCGGCGCTGGGCAGACTGGCGGCGCTGGGCAGACTGGCGGCACTGGCGGCGCTGGGCAGACTGGGGGCACTGGCGGCGCTGGGCAGACTGGCGGCGCTGGGCAGACTGGGGCACTGGCGGCACTGGGCAGACGGGGGGCACTGGCGGCGCTGGGCAGACTGGCGGCGCTGGGCAGACTGGGGGCTCTGGCGGCGCTGGGCGGACTGGGGGCACTGGCGGCGCTGGGCATACTGGCGGCGCAGGGCAGACTGGCGGCGCTGGCGGCGCTGGGCAGACTGGCGGCACTGGTGGCGCTGGGCAGACTGAAAGATCTGGCTGCTCCATGCTGACTGTCGGCTCTGGCTGCTCCACGCTGACTGGCGGCTCTGGCTGCTCCACGCTGACTGGCGGCTCTGGCTGCTCCATGTGGGCTGACAGCTCTGGCTGCTTCATGCAGACTGACAGCTCTGGCTGCTCCATGCAGACTGACATCTCTGGCTGATCCATGCATACTGACATCTCTGGCTGTTCCATGTGGGCTGACAGCTCTGGCGGCTTCTTACAGACTGGCAGCTCCTTGCAGACTGACAGCTCCTTACAGACTGACAGCTCCTTGCAGACTGACAGCTCCTTGCAGACTGACAGCTCCTTGCAGACTGGCAGCTCCTTGCAGACTGACAGCTCCTTGCAGACTGGCAGCTCCTTGCAGACTGGCAGCTCCTTGCAGACTGGCAGCTCCTTTCAGACTGACAGCTCCTTGCAGACTGACAGCTCTGGCTGCTTCATGCAGACTGACATCTCTGGCTGCTTCATGCAGACTGACAGCTCTGGCTGCTCCATGCAGACTGACATCTCTGGCTGATCCATGCAGACTGACATCTCTGGCTGTTCCATGTGGGCTGACAGCTCTGGCGGCTTCTTACAGACTGGCAGCTCCTTGCAGACTGACAGCTCCTTGCAGACTGACAGCTCCTTGCAGACTGACAGCTCCTTGCAGACTGGCAGCTCCTTGCAGACTGACAGCTCCTTGCATACTGGCAGCTCCTTGCAGACTGACAGCTCCTTGCAGACTGACAGCTCTGGCTGCTTCATGCAGACTGACAGCTCTGGCTGCTCCATGCAGACTGACAGCTCTGGCTGCGCTGAACAGACAGGAGACTCCAGCATTGCTGTAGAGGAAGAAGACTCTAGCTGCGCTGAACAGGCAGGAGACTCTGGTAGCGCAGGAGAGGAGAAAGGCTCTGATAGCGCTGAACAGGCGGGAGGCTCCGGCAGCGCAGGAGAGGCGAGGCGCACTGTAGGCCTGATGCGTGGTGCTGGCACTGGTGGTACTGGGCCGAGGACACGCACAGGAAGCCTGGTGCGGGGAGCTGCTACCGGAGGGCTGGTGTGTGGAGGTGGCACAGGATGGGCTAGACCGTGAAGGCTTACTGGAGATCTTGAGAGCAGTGTTGGCACAGGACGTGCAAGGCTAGGGATGTGCACTGGAGGCCTGATGCGTGAGGCTGGCACCAACTTCACCAGCCGACTAACACGCACCTCAGGACGAGTATGGAGCGCTGACCCAGGTGCCATCAAATCCCCGACACGTTCCGTCGGGCGAATTCCATGCAAAAAGCACCAACACAGCAACTCCCTCATTTCTCTCTCCTCCAATTTCCCCATTAACTCCTTCACGGTCTCTGCTTCGCTCACCTCCAACACCGGCTCTGGTTCTGGTCTCCTCCTAGGCTCCTCACGATAAACAGGGAGAGTTGGCTCAGGTCTGACTCCTGACTCTGCCACACTCTCCCTGAGCCCCTCCCAATACATTTTTGGGGCTGACTCTCAGGCTTCCTTGCCAACCGTGTTCCCTCATATCGCCGGCTCCTCTCTCCGGCTGACTCTGCTCTCCTCGCTGCCTCCACCTGTTCCACCTTTGGGCGGCTACACTCCCCTGGTTTATCCCAGGGTCCTCTCCCGTCGAGGATTTCCTCCCATGTCCAGAAATGCTCATTTCGCATCTCCTCTTTGGGCTGCTCCTGCCTGTTGACACGTTGCTTCGTCCGTTTACGGTGGGTGATTCTGTAACTGTTTTCTAGGTGTGGTGAAGGAGAGTCGGACCAAACTGCAGCGTGTAGATTGCGATCCATGTTTAATGAACAAAAAACGTAACACGAATCTAAAACACAAACACTACAAAACAAAGAACCTAACGAAAACTGAAACAGCCTATACTAGTGAAAACTAACATAGACAGGAACAAGGACACTAAGGACAATCACCCACGAGAAACTCAAAGAACATGGCTGCCTAAATATGGTTCCCAATCAGAGACAACGATAAACACCTGCCTCTGATTGAGAACCACTCCAGACAGCCATAGACTTTGCTAGATCACCCCACTAGCTACAATCCCAATACATACACACCATAACCCCAAGACAAAACACACCACAATACAAAAACCCCATGCCACACCCTGGCCTGACCCAATACATGAAGACAAACACAAAATACTTCGACCAGGGCGTGACAGTGACGGAGAGAAAGAGTAATGTGCTAGGATAAAATGGTGAGGGGGGGTGGGTGGACATAACCTAAAACCTATATTGGTTTAGTGAAACACAGAAATGGGGGGATTTCACAAAGTTATGAATCATTTGTTTTTCCAGCTTTTAAGCAGATGCTCGCACAATGACTTCAGAGCATGGGGAAAGTTATAGCCCCTTTTTATAGGTCTAACAAGACGATAAAAATGTTTTAACGATTTTGGGGTGAGTTTGGACAGCCTTGTGGTTCTTTTCCCCTCCGTCGTAGACTGTTTTCCCCCTTGGTGAGTGTTGTGAGCAGTTCTCTCAGGCCAAAATCCACATACTTAGCCTGGCTATTTTGCCCGTTACTCACATCTGTATTAGTTTTACTAAAGCTAATATAATGATGATCCGTCTCCTTCGTGTGTCAGAAGTGGGATTTGAACCTACGACTCCTGAAGATAACATAATGGTCTCTTTATCAATACAATTACCACTCAATATATTTTATTACCTGATATAACCTGATATCCTTTATAGCTTAAGCCTTACACCATAGCATAGCATAAAATAGGACCAAGGGAATGTGATCGACACTGGTTGCTGCTCATTTGAATGCCCTTGTAATTTTCATACATTTTATTTGAGATAAAAAAATGATCAAATGCAACGGTTTTTCAAATGTCCAAGTAAACAAACAAGCAATTCATAGGTTATTACTGTGTAATGAATATGTAATTCCATCTGGTCATTACTGTGCCGTAAAATATGTTACCGAAGAACAAAACCAGTTTTCTGTAACAAATGTTACGGTACAGTAATGACCAGATGTTACACGGTAATAAACTATGAATTACTTGTTTGTTTTTCATTGGAACTAATTCAATAATGCTGCCTCTTCTGTGTATATGACGCTACTTTATGACTCAAGTCACTCTGGGCGGCAGCTAGCCTAGTGGTTAGAGTGTTGGACTCGTATCCTGAAATGGTTGCAAGATCGAATCCCTGAGCTGACAAGGTAAAAATCTGTTGTTCTGCCCCTGAACAAGGCTGTTCCACTGTTCCTAGGTCGTCATTGAAAATAAGAATTTGTTTTCTTAACTGACTTGCCTAGTTAAATAAAGGCAAAATAAAAACTCAGTGTAAAGATTGTTATGACGTCCAGAAAGAACTGCATTAAGGCTGGGCTCAATTGGGAATTTTGGAATTGACTCCACAGGATGTAGAATTGTAGAATTTGAATTTGAATTTGAGTGACAGGAAGTTGAATTTCATTCAGTGCAATTCAAAGAAATTCCACTCAGTCATAGAACATGAGAGTTTCGTTGAATCTGTCACTATCAGAAACCAAAGAATATGACACATTTCTCTCAGAATAGCCAATTATATTTCCGCCAACCATTTACTTTGTTTGGCTTCTTTTTAAAGGCCTCAGAGTCAACTTGAGGGTTAAACTAATGCATTCTGAGAAATGTAGTATTTTCCCTATATTGAACAAAATTGAAGTGATTACCGCAATATAATAACGTGGAATACAGATAGTTTTCCTTGAGCATTAAATTTAAGACTTTCTTCTGAAAACAATAATAATCAACTATAATTTATATGTATGCCCACAGTATAACATCATATTTGATGTTTTATGTACAATATGTGTATTTGTATCCTGTTCGCTACTTCAATTCAAATTCACGAATTTAATTGGAATTTATGAGGCCCAACCCTGATACGTACTGTATCAGCGTGCATTCATGGCTGCTGTGTGTGTGTGCGTGCGTGTGTCTGTTTGTGCGACACCAACATGGCTCACCCAAATGACCTCGTTCTTTCTAGGTGAGCAGTGGCCACGCTGACCCTTGCTCCAGATCCTCTCTTCATTTTTTCCCCCTCTTTTTTTTTCTTTCCTTGCTCCTCTCTTATACCTGGCACCAGATAGATAGGGCTGTTTCCCATTATAGCAGGAATCACACTCCTCTCCCTCGTTCCAATTGGAGACAGGTTCGAGAGAACGTGATTTAAGCAACACCAGAAATCCAATCTGAACATCTGACTACTTAGCAGAAAAGAAAAGAGAACCACAATTAAAGAGAAAGAAAAAGAAAGGCGGAACAAGATTACGAAACAGTTCAATGTAGGTATGTAGTAAGGGTGAGAAGAGGGGGTCTTATATTCAAGGCCCGGGAGCCACATAAGGCCTGCTAGATGCTTTCCTGTGGCCCCCAGATTATTATCAGAATCCTGTTTCTCACATGAGGGGACTTCTTGTGTGGTGATGAGAGATAAAATATACAGGATGTCCAAACTGATACAAGACACAAGATGTCCAAACGGATACAAGATACAGGATGTCCAAACTGATACAAGACACAGGATGTCCAAACTGATACAAGATACAGGATGTCCAAACTGATAAAAGATACAGGATGTCCAAACTGATACAAGATACAGGATGTCCAAACTGATACAAGATACAGGATGTCCAAACTGATAAAAGATACAGGATGTCCAAACTGATACAAGACACAGGATGTCCAAACTGATAAAAGATACAGGATGTCCAAACTGATACAAGATACAGGATGTCCAAACTGATACAAGATACAGGATGTCCAAACTGATACAAGATACAGGATGTCCAAACTGATACAAGATACAGGATGTCCAAACTGATACAAGATACAGGATGTCCAAACTGATACAAGATACAGGATGTCCAAACTGATACAAGAGACGGGATTTACGTAATGGTCAACACAGATAGCACAACACACAGTACAGTAGCCTAGACAATTTAAAAGCAGTCCGTTCAAAAGTCAATTTTACCCTACGTGTTGCTTTGATAGATGTTGAAAAGGAAAAAAGGTTGACATGACAAACACTAATTGACAACACGACATCCCACCTCCCTCCTTTAAAACCATAGCATGGTCAAACCCTGGAAACGAATTACCTCATACAAGTCTCTTCACAGTAACACCCAACCACAGAGAGATTTCTACAAAGCACGCAAAAAAACAATTGACAAAGACCATGTGTCTGGCCAGTGATAAAGACACCTTCAAAGACGTTGCAAGTTGTAAAATGACATACGGTGTCCATCACAGGGTGAATTGGGTAGGTGTCTAACAATTACATGTTTATGTTCTTCCTGTAAAGCTAACAAAGATAACTACAGTGCCTTCAGAACGTTTTCACACCCCTTTACATTTTCCACATTTTGTTGTGTTACAGCTTGAATTGAAAATGTATTTAATTGACATTTTGTGTCACTCATCTTCACACAATACGCCATAACGTCGAAGTGGAATTTTTTAGGTAGACATTTTTTTTCAATAATAAAACATGTAGGCTGAAATGTTTTGAGTCAATAAGTATCCAACCTCTTTGTGAAGGGGTCCCTCAATCAATAAGTGAATTTCAAACACAGATTCAACCACAAAGAACAGGGAGGTTTTTCAATGCCTCGCAAAGAAGGGCACTGACTGGTAAGTGTATAGAAAAAAGCAGACGCAGAATATCCCTTTGAGCATCAATACACCCAGTCACTACAAAGATGGAGGCGTCCTTCCTAGAAGGGAACTGTTCAGGGATTTCACCATGAGGCCAATGGTGATTTTAAAACAGTTACAGAGTTTAATGGTTGTGATATGAGAAAACGGAGGATGGACAACAACATTGTAGTTACTCCACAATACTAACCTAAATGGCAGAGTGAAAAGAATGAAGTCTGTATAGAATAAAAATATTCCAAAACATGCATCCTGTTTGAAAGAAGGCACTTAAGTAATACAGAAGAAATGTGGCAAAGAAATGAACTTTTTGTCACAAGTGTTGTGTTTGGGGAAAATCCAACACAACACATCACTGAGTACCACTCTTCATATTGTCAAGCAATATGATGATGTCATGGGTATCCTTGTCATCGTCAAGGACTATGGAGTTTTTAAAGATAATACAGCTACAAGCACAGACAAAATCCTAGAAGAAGTTCAGTCTGTTTTCCAACAGACACTGGGAGACAAATTCCCCTTTCAGCAGGACAATAACCTAAAACACAAGGCCAAATCTACACTGGAGTTGCTTACTAACATGACATTGAATGTTCCTGTGTGGCCTACTTAGAGTTTTGACTTAAATTGTCTTGAAAACCTATTGCAAAACGTGAAACTGGCTGTCTAGCAATGATTAACAAAAAAACTTGATAGAGCTAGAAGAATTTTGAAAAGAATAATGGGCTAATATTGTACAATCCGGATGTGCAAAACTCTTCGCTGACGTGAATTCAACGTGAAATAAATAAAAAATATCACCATTTTAGTTGAGTTGAGACAAATCTCTTACTTTTGCAAATCCAACCAATTTTATTTTTGTAAAAATCAATAAAAATAGTGTCTGGGCATTAGTATTTACCTCAGTTCACCTTGATGTTAAAGTAATCTGATCATTTTAAAAAGATACAGTGCATTCGTAAAGTATTCAGACACCTTAACTTTTTCCACATTTTGTTACATTACAGCCTTATTCTAAAATGGATTAAAAAAATCAATAAAACATCCTCATAAATCTACACACAATACCCATAATGACAAAGCTAAAACTGGTTTTTAGATTTTTTTGCAAATGTATTAAAAGGACTCAAAATTGAGCTCAGGTGCATCCTGTTTCCATTGATCATCCTTGAGATGTTTCTACAACTTGATTGGAGTCCACCTGTGGTAAATTCAATATATTGGACATGATTTGGACAGGCACACAATTGTCAATATAAGGTCCCACAGTTGACAGTGAATGTCAGAGAAAAAACAAAGCCATGAAGTCGAAGGAATTGTCTGTAGATCTCCTAGACAGGATTGTGTCGAGGCACAATCCTGATCTGACTCCAGGTGGTGGGGTTGGCGGAGACCAGGCAGCGAAGAGTTGTTTCCAAGTCTTGGTTGGTTCACTCCAACTGGCTGTTCGACGGTCGTGGACTGGGGGTGGAACCCGAAGGACAGGCTGGCCCGACGACCTAATGAGCGGTCAGAATGCCTTCCAGAACTGTGATGAGAACTGAGGACCTCGGATGGAGACCATGTTCACCGGGAGTCCATGGATCCGGAAGACATGCTGCACCATGAGCTGGGCCGTCTCTTTAGGCAGAGGGTAGCTTGGGGAGAGGAATGAAGTGGGCGGCTTTGTAAAACCGGTCCACTGCTGTCAGGATGGCGGTGTTGCCATCTGATGGGGACGACCCGTGATGAAGTCCAGGGATATGTGAGACCAGGGATGGTGAGGGACAGGCATTAGTTGAAGACCAGACGGAGCTTGCCAAGGAGTCTTGTCCTGCGCACAGACCGTGCAGGCGGTGAGGAACGCGGAGACCATGGTCAGGCTGCGCTGACTTCAGACAATGGGTATGGCAGAACAGGGTTCAGCCCATAATGGCACCAACAGTACAGTCTATGATGGGATTGTGTAGCTGGAGCCAAGAGAATCCCAATACCACCGGAACCTGAGGAACCTTAATCAGCATAAATTGGATTGCCTCGCTGTGGTTCCCTGACACTCGTAGGGTAATGAAAGTGGTATTTTGAGTGACCTGGCCTATAGAGCTCCCGTCCAGCGCTCTAACATCCATGGGAATGGAGAGGGGCTGAGTGGGGATGCCCAGCTCAGACGCCAGGGTAGCATCCAAAAAACTATCATTGGCCTCAGAGTCGATGAGTACCTGGAGAGATTTTGACTGGTTCCCCCACAGCAGGATGGCATGGAAAGGGGTTGGAGTAAGGGGAGAGTAAAAGTTCTCCATAAGGCCCACCAGAGTACTCTCCCCATCTTGATGAGCCTGTTTTTCTAATGGGCAAGTAGCTATGAAATGTCCCTTAGCTCCACAATATAGACAGCTCTGGGTGTGGAATTGGTGTAAGCGCTCAGCCGGAGTCAATCTAGCCCTACCTATGTGCCTGGACTCCGAAGGAGGCGAGTTGACAGCCCTTGTGATTCCCAAAAGAACTCGGGTTCACTCTGAAATGTAGACTTCAGGGGTCTCCGGAATTCTTCGGAGGCAAGGTGGGAATCGAGGGCGAACAAGGGCGACAGAGCCCTGATTCCCTATCCCTCCCACATTCTCGATGCTGCCCATCGATCCGGATGGTCAAGGCTATGAGGGAGTTAATGTCCACGGGCAGCTCCCGGACTGCAAGCTCATCTTTGACTACCTCAGATAATCCACGAAGGAACATGTCGAGCAATGCTTCTGGGTTCCAGGCACTCTCAGCTGCCAACGTGTGAAAATCCAATGCATAGTCTGCCACACTACGGGAGTCTTGACGTAGCTGAAGCAGCGTACGAGCAGCCTCTCTCCTGGACAACAGCAAATCAAACACCTTCCGAATTTCTGCCACAAACTCCTCTAGACTAAGGCAGACGGCAGACTGTTGATCCCACACCACCGTATTCCATTTGAGTGCCCTCCCGTATATCAGCATTTATGATGTACACTATCCTCGAGCGGTCCGAGGGGAATGAAGAAGGCGGCAGCTCGAAAATGAGGGAGCACTGGGAGAGAAAAGCCCGGCGGGATCCGGAATATCCAGTGTAGCGCTCTGGAGGAGGTAAGCCGGGTTCTCGGGACACTGGGGTAGGCTGAGAGATTGTCATGGCATTCTGCCAGGTTATGGAGTCCCTCCATAAGACTTTGCAGTAACTCCTTGTGTCATCCAATGGTGGTGTCTTGCAGGGAGACAGCATTGTGGAGCTGGTCTGTGTCTGCTGGGTTGTTCATAGCCAGTTCGTACAGTCACTTTTTAGAGAAAAGCCAGATGCAGACACTGTCGAAGTAACAAAAGTTTATTACTAGAACAGGGGGCAGGCAAAACGATCAAGGGCAGGCAGAGATCAGTAATCCAGATCAGAGTCCAAAAGGTACAGAACGGCAGGCAATCTCAGGGTCAGGGCAGGCAGAGGTCAATAATCCAGTGTGGTGGGGCAAGGGACAGGACGGCAGGCAGGCTCGGGGTCAGGGCAATCAAAATTATCAAACCGGGAAAAGAAAAGACAGGAGCAAGGGGAAAAACACTGGTAGGATTGACGAACAAAACGAACTGGCAACAGATAAACAGAGAACACAGGTATAAATACACAAGGGACATTGAGTGGAGATGGGAGACATCTGGTGGGGGGTGGAAACAAGCACAAAGACAGGTGAAACAGATCAGGGTGTGCCAGTATTGTCATAAAGTGTTTCATTTTAAAGACTAATAAGTCTTGCGGAACCATTCATAGAGAGTTTTAGGAAGAACCGTTCAAAGATGAAAGGGTTCTCTTTCAAATGCTTGTTTCAGTATCTCACATATGGGACAAGCCACTTCAGGGAGAGACGACAGGAAGCTCCAATCACACAATGTCTGTCGTAGACAGACAGGAAGCATGGCGACTAGTGGAGAACACTATTCTTTATAAGGTGCCACTGTCCCGCCCTTGTTTTCTTCCATATGGAGATCACAAGCTCTCTTTAAACTCTCCTCAGCACCACTTGAATCACTGTTTTCCTGCTTAAAAGGAAAGGTTCACCCATTTTGAATGTTATGCTGAACAAAAAAATATAAATAAATATAAACACAACATGCAACAATATCAACGATTTTACTCATATACAGTGGGGAGAACAAGTATTTGATACACTGCCGATTTTGCAGGTTTTCCTACTTACAAAGCATGTAGAGGTCTGTATATTTTATCATAGGTACACTTCAACTGTGAGAGACGGAATCTAAAACAAAAATCCAGAAAATCACATTGTATGGTTTTTAAGTAATTAATTTGCATTTTATTGCATGACATACGTATGAGTGGCAAGGAATAAGTTAGTCCTAACTATTTCAAAAACTAAAAGCATTGTATTTGGGAAAAATAATTCACAAAACCCTAAACCTCCACTAAATCTAGGATAAACAAGTTCCAAAGGCTGGGACTAATATAGTGTATAAGAGGTCTTACAAAGTTTTGTAGTGATTCCTATGTTGTTGATGTAAATAATATGTGTTGGTCCGCGGTGTGTAATGAGGCGCAAACAGACGTTGCACTTGACACATTTATGGAATTGCTTATCCCCGTTACGAATAAGCACGCACCCATTATGAAAATGACTGTAAAAACAGTTAAATCCTCGTGGCTTGATGAGGAATAGAAAAATGGTATGGTTGAGAGGGATGAGGCAAAAGGAATGGCAAATAAGTCTGGCTGCACAGCCGATTGGCAAATGTACTGCAAATTAAGAAATTACATGACTAAACTGAATAATAATAAAAAAAATAAACTACACTATGAAACAAAGATAAATTACATAAAGAATGATAGTAAAAAGCTTTGGGTTCAAGGAAGAACCTTTAGATGATCAAAGGGTTCTAGGAAGAACCATTTATAGAGGGTTCTATGCAAAAGGTTCTACATAGCACACAAAAAAGCACACTTTGGTTCAAATAGTATATATTTCAAATGCATTGAGTGTTTGATTGAGCCTGCATTAAGTGCCAGATGGGTATTGTTTGCACTTTTGGGACTATTCCATTAGTTCCATTTCAGTAGGTTAGTTCAATCAAGCGCATAGAAAGTATTTTAAGAAAGCAAATCATATTTGAATCTAGGTCCGCCACTAAGTATAGCCTTCTGTGAATGCTTATGAATCGGCATCTGTGTAGAGAGCAGAAGGCCCAGACATGACTACAACACACCAGACAGTTTACCAGCACATCAGCCCAAGTCTATTTAGCGTTTACAAAGGAAACATGTTGCACAGCTGTAGACAGTCTAGAGTGGTTAGCACATATCTTCTGATTTGGTCTGAAACTTTGCTATGCTACTCGCATGTTAGCATGCACAGTGCAACCAGCCAGAGACAGTATAGTTTGTTTAGCAAGTTGCTTCTTAGTGGTTTGAACCTCTGCTATGCTACTAGCATGCACAGTTCAACCTACTGGAGAAGGTCTAGCGTAGTCAGTACATTGCTTCTAATTGGTTTAAACCTCTACTATACGCCTCCAGAGTGGCGCAGTGGTCTGAGGCACTGCATCCCAGCCGGCCGCGACCGGGATGCAGTAGATGGTATAGGGTACAGTATATACAGTGGGGCGGCAGGGTAGCCTAGTGGTTAGAGCATTGGACTAGTAACCGGAAGGTTGTGAGTTCAAACCCCTGAGCTGACAAGGTAAAATGGTCCTTGACTAGTCTCTCAAAGCACTTCATGATGACGGAAGTGAGTGCTATAGGGCGGTAGTCATTTAGCTCAGTTACCTTAGCCTTCTTGGGAACAGGAACAATGGTGGCCCTCTTGAAGCATGTGGGAACAACAGACTGGGAGAAGAATTGACTGAATATGTCCGTAACACACCGGTCAGCGCATGCTCTGAGGACGCGGCTGGGGATGCCGTCTGGGCCTGCAGCCTTGCAAGGGTTAACACGTTTAAATGTTTTCCTCACGTCGGCTGTAGTGAAGGAGAACCTATGCCTTGAAGAATGTAACAGTCTTTTGTCTTCACTCTCTCAAAATAATTAACCTATTGTCAAAATAATCATCAGGCCTTTCCCCTTGAGAGAACATTATGATGCGGCATAAGCAGCTATGACACCCTTATAATGTTTTATGATCATTTCAAAATTATCCTGATTAAATAGCACACACCTTGAGTCCTAAATGTCATACATAGAGAGATATACAATACCATATTATAAGCTTTATAATAAGACATTATTAAGGCTCATACATGCATGTAACAAGTAGGCTAATAAAGCTTTATACTGGTTGGCTGTAAGTCAAGTGTTACTCATATGTTTTTATATAACATAGAAAATAATTAACGAAAGACTCTGTTCATTGCTACACTCTACACTGAAGTATACATTCACTCTCCAGAAACTCATTATAAATGGTCTGTCCCTGGGGGAAGGGGGAACGGTTTATAGAGAGGGTCTTCTGGGTGGGTAGCGACCAATGGGTGGGCACTTTGTGACATCGGCTGATGTTAAAAGGGCGTTATAAATACATCTGATTGATTGGTTTCCCTGTGGTTCCTGCTTCCTGTGGGTCCTGCTTTTCATTTTACATCCATGGGCTTATCAATTCTAAAGATAACAATTATGTTAAAAAAAACTAAACAATTCTTTTGTGGAATTAAAATGTTCCAGCTGTCTTGATATTTTAGCAAGTAGCCATATATACTGTCTGAAGACTGAGGCTACTGAGGGCTAAATAAAGAGGAAGTAATCAAGACAATTATGAAGTCCAGGTGTGTAAAATGCGGATTGCCAGGCCCGGTGATTAGTCGAGAGCCAGAGAGAGGAGTCCGGAATGTGGTGTTATATTGGTAGCCCCCCGGCCCCGAAGCGAAACACCGGCCAGGAGGATGGCCCGAGAGCGGCGGAGATGGAAATCCCGGACAATGTTGGGGTCCAGGATGTCGGCCGCCGGAACCCAACAGCACTCCTCTGGGCTGTACCCCTTCCAGTCCACCAGGTACTGAAGGGGCCTGACAGCGTAGGCAGGGGACCCATTGTTGTCCAGGGGAGGTGGAGGGGTGTCGCATCAGCAAGGGGACCAGGAACCACCGGCCTGAGGAGGGAAACATGAAAAGAGGGTGAGATCCGGTAGTTGGTGGGGAGTTGTAAACGGTAAGTTACCTCATCAACCCCCAGGAGGACCTTGAAGGGCCCCACAAACCATGGGCTCAGCTTCCGGCAGGGCAGGTGGAGTGGGAGGTTCTTGACGGAGAGCCAGATGCAGTCACCAGGATGGAACACGGGGCGCCTCACTGCGGTGGCAGTCCACCTCGTCCTTCTGATGGTGGACAGAGTGACTATTGCTTACGTCGGTCTCGGAGCAAACATCAATTATTCCGGAGGTAGCCAGCTGAAGAGTTCCATATCAGCCACTCCTGGGCTACAATCACCTATCCGGACCCATTTTACTGCCGACGCGGTGCACCACCAGGCCTTCAGGACTGGACTACCGACGTTATCTGCCCGAGGGAGTTATCCAACTGGCCCCTCCGTCGCGACATTACCTGAACGCCCATCTGCGGCCCGCTAATCGTGAGCTGTTTTATCGGCTGCTATCTGAATAGGTCTATCGGACAATTTTCTTGGGCCACTATAACTATATCTATTTTGCCAATTGGATTGGTCCACTCTACCACACGGAACCCCACTAATCTACCGACGGAAATGCACAAGGTGGCTAAAAACAGACCTCCATACTCTGCTAGCTTGCTACCAGGGCCCGGCTAGCTGTCTGAATCGCCGTGACCCAAACCAACCTCACTAATCACTGGACCCTTATGATCATTCGGCTAAGCATGCCATTCCTTAATGTCAATATGTCTTGTCCATTGCTGTTCTGGTTAGTGTTTATTGGCTTATTTCACTGTAGAGCCTCTAGCCCTGCTCATTATACCTTATCCAACCTTTCAGTTACACCACCCACACATGCGATGACATCACCTGGTTTCAATGATGTTTCTAGAGACAATATCTCTCTCATCATCAATCAATGCCTAGGTTTGCCTCCACTGTATTCACATCCTACCATACCTTTGGCTTTACATTATCCCTTGAAGCTATTTTATCGCTCCCAGAAACCTCCTTTTACTCTCTGTTCCGGATGTCCTAGACGACCAATTCTCATAGCTTTTAGCCGTACCCTTATCCTACTCCTCCTCTGTTCCTCTGGTGATGTAGAGGTGAATCCAGAACCTGCAGTGCCTAGCTCCAATCCTATTCCCCCCGCGCTCTCTTTTGATGACTTCTGTAACCGTAAAAGCCTTGGTTTCATGCATGTTAACATTAGAAGCCTCCTCCCTAAGTTTGTTTTATTCACTGCTTTTGCACACTCTGCCAACCCGGATGTTCTAGCCGTGTCTGAATCCTGGTGTAGGAAGACCACCAAACACTCTGAAATCTCCATCCCTAACTACAACATTTTCAGACACGATAGAGCGGCCAAAGGGGGTGGTGTTGCAATCTACTGCAGAGATAGCCTGCAGAGTTCTGTCCTCCTATCCAGATCTGTACCTAAACAATTTGAACTTCTACTTTTAAAAATCCACCTCTCAAAAAACAAGTCTCTCACCGTTGCCGCCTGCTATAGACCACCGTCTGCCCCCAACTGTGCTCTGGACACCATATGTGAACTGATTGCCCCCCATCTATCTTCAGAGCTCGTGCTGCTAGGTGACGTAAACTGGAACATGCTTAACACCCCAGCCATCCTACAATCTAAGCTTGACGCCCTCAATCTCACACAAATTATCAATGAACCTACCAAGTACCACCCCAAAGCCGTAAACATGGGCACCATAATAGGTATCATTCTAACCAACTTGCCCTCTAAATACACCTCTGCTGTTTTCAACCAAGATCTCAGCGATCACTGCCTCATTGCCTGCATCCGTAATGGGTCAGCGGTCAAACGACCTCCACTGTCAAACGCTCCCTGAAACACCTTAGCGAGCAGGCCTTTCTAATCGACCTGGCCCGGGTATCCTGGAAGGATATTGACCTCATCCAGTCAGTAGAGGATGCCTGGCTATTTAAAAAATGCCTTCCTCACCATCTTAAATAAGCATGCCCCATTGAAGAAATTTAGAACCAGGAACAGATATAGCCCTTGGTTCTCTCCAGACCTGACTGCCCTTAAACCAACACAAAATCAACCTATGGCGTTCTGCATTAGCATCGAAAAGCCCCCATGATATGTAACTTTTCAGGGAAGTTCGAAACCAATATACACAGGCAGTTAGAAAAGCCAAGGCTAGCTTTTTCAAGCAGAAATTTGCTTCCTGCAACACAAACTCAAAAAGGTTCTGGGACACTAAAGTCCATGGAGAATATGAACACCTCCTCCCAGCTGGCCACTGCACCGAGGATAGGAGACTCTGTCACCACCGATAAATCCACTATAATTGTAAATTTCAATAAGCATTTTTCTACGGCTGGCCATGCTTTCCACCTGGCTACCCCTACCCCGGTCAACTGCACAGTAACAACGCCACAACAACTCGCCCAAGCCTTCCCCATTTCTCCTTCTCCCAAATCCAGTCAGCTGATGTTCTGAAAGAGCGGCAAAATCTGGACCCCTACAAATCAGCCGGGCTAGACAATCTGGACCCTTTCTTTCTAAAATTATCTGCCGAAATTGTTGCAACCCCTATCACTAGCCTGTTCAACCTCTCTTTAGTGTGAGATGTGAGTGTGAGATTCCCTAAGATTGGAAAGCAGCTGCGGTCATCCCCCTCTTCAAAGGGTGGGACACTCTTGACCCAAACTGCTACAGACCTATATCTATCCTAACCTGCCTTTCTAAGGTCTTCGAAAGCCAAGTCAACAAATAGATTACCGACCATTTCGAATCCCACCGCACCTTCTCCACTATGCAATCTGGTTTCAGAGCTGGTCATGTTTGCACCTCAGCCACGCTCGAGGTCCTAAACGATATTTAAACCGCCATCGATAAGAAACAATACTGTGCAACCGTATTCATTGACCTGGCCAAGGCTTTCGACTCTGTCAATCACCACATCCTCATCGGCAGACTCAATAGCCTTGGTTTCTCAAATGATTCCCTCGCCTGGCTCACCAACTACTTCTCTGATAGATTTCAGTGTGTCAAATCGGAGGGCCTGTTGTCCGGGCCTCTGGCAGTCTCTACGGGGGTGCCCCAGGGTTCAATTCTTGGGCCGACTCTCTTCTCTGTATACATCAATGATGTCGCTCTTGCTGCTGGTGAGTCTCTGATCCACCTCTACGCAGACGACACCATTCTTTATACTTCTGGCCCTTCTTTGGACACTGTGTTATTAACCCTCCAGATGAGCTTCAATGCCATACAACTCTCCTTCCGTGGCCTCCAACTGCTCTTAAATACAAGTAAAACTAAATGCATGCTCTCCAACTGATCGCTGCATGCACCTGCCCTTCCGTCCAGCATCACTATTCTGGACGGTTCTGACTTGTGGACAAGTGACTTGTGGACAACTACAAATACCTAGGTGTCTGGTTAGACTGTAAACTCTCCTTCCAGACTCACATAAAACATCTCCAATCCAAAGTTAAATCTAGAATTGGCTTCCTATTTCGCAACAAAGCATCCTTCACTCATGGTGCCAAACATGCCCTCGTAAAAACTGACCATCCTACTGATCCTCGACTTTGACGATGTCATTTACAAAATAGCCTCCAATACTCAATAAATTGGAGGCAGTCTATCACAGTGCACTCCGTTTTGTCACCAACGCCCCATATACTACCCACCACTGCGACCTGTACGCTCTCATTGTCTGGCCCTCGCTTCATACTCGTCGCCAAACCCACTGGCTCTAGGTCATCTACAAGACCCTGCTAGGTAAAGCCCCCCTTATCTCACCACCCACCTGTAGCAGGCGCTCCAGCAGGTATATCTCTCTGGTCACCCGCAAAACCAATTCTTCCTTTGGCCGCCTCTCCTTACAGTTCTATGCTGCCAATGACTGGAACACACTACAAAAATCTCTGAAACTGAAAACACTTATCTCCCTCACTAGTTATAAGCACCAGCTGTCAGAGCAGCTCACAGATTACTGCACCTGTACATAGCCCATCTATAATTTAGCCCAAACAACTACCTATTCCCTTGCTGTATTTATTTATTTATTTTGCCTCTTTGCACCCCATTATTTGTATTTCTACTTTGCACATTCTTCCACTGCAAATCTACCATTCCAGTGTTTTACTTGCTATATTGTATGTACTTTTCCACCATGGCCTTTTTTTGGCCTTTATCTCCCTTATCCCACCTCATTTGCTCACATCGTATATAGACTTATTTTTCTACTGTATTATTGACCGTACGTTTGCTTTATCTTGGCCAGGTCGCAATTGTAAATGAGAACTTGTTCTTAACTTGCCTACCTGGTTAAAAAAGGTGAAATAAATAAATTAAATAAAACTCCAGACCATGCAAGAAGAACCTCTGTCTTGTCAGTTAGACTGTTCTCTGTTGGACCTGGTGGCCAGCTTCCTCATGGACACCCTTCAACACTATTGCTTTCATGGAGACTGGAACCACATATACGTGTTCCCCTTTGTAACCTCATTCTTCGAAACACGATACAGTACACCCATCATCAGGTCAACTTGTCCCAACTTCTGAGAAGACACAAAACCTCAACACTCTCATGGGCACGCTTTCCCTGGGATGGTCTTCTCTCCCTCTCCACAAAGAAGATCACTCTGCTCATCACGTTGTCATCACGCTGCTTACTCATCAGTAGGTCTTGTGGCAGAACATCGAAATCAGTCTGCTCTGATGACATAACAGCCTGTAGAAGTGGCAGTGCATGCGAGCCCACCCCACCCACCCAGCACTTGTGTGAATGAAGAACAGCTGCAACTTCATGTCTTGATAAAGCACCAGATGGGGGGGGTCAACAGTAGCCTGGCAGCTAATGACCACCTCGCTGGAGTCAGAGGCTTTGTCAAAGGGGTGGTTGGACCAGTGAAACACGTCCTGCGCTCTGTTTGTGCGCACAGCGTCGGCTTCAGCGACACATCTCTGTTCACAAGCATCGAGCTTTGCTTTGGTCAGGATGATGTCAAGGGATTATTATCCGTCCATACTGTGAACTGCCGCCCCCGTAACCAGTGGTGGAACTTGTCACAGATAGCCCATTTCATGGCAAAGAACTCGAGCCTGTGCGCAGGATACCTCGACTGCCCAGAACTGTGGGACTTGCTTGCGAAGGCTATAGGTCTAGATGTAGCTCCCTGTTCCTGTACTTGGGACAGCACAGCACCTAAGCCGTTGCTGGACGCGTCCACCGAGAGTAGAAAGGGTTTGTCGAAGTTTGGGTGGGCCAACAGAACCTGGTCCAGTAAGGCTTGCTTTAGCTGGAACAAGGTCTGTCTGCATTCTGCTGTCCATTCTGCAACCATCAACTTCCTGACAGGTGAGCGTCTCTTCTTTTTCCAGCGTGGAGCCTTGTGTCCAGTAGTCAATCCAAAGAGAGGCTTTGCGATGGTCGAGCAACCTTCAATGAACTGTTGGTAATACACCACCATCCCAAGGAATGACCTCGATTTCTTCTGAGATGGAATGTCAAATCAAAATCAAATCAAATCAAATCAAATTTGTGATTTGATTTGATGGAATGTCAGTGTCATCTTCCATCAGATCAGCTTCTGTTACTCCTGTAATGGCCCTCTCAGGGTCTGTAGATACACCATCCGCACTAATGATATGCCCCAGAAACTTCACAGACCTCTGCATAAAGTGACACTTTTTTGGTGCCAACTTCAGGTTGTGAGCTCTGAGAGGCTCAAAAACCATTTCCAGGCGCTGTATAGCCATATCTTCAGTGGGTGCAAAGACCAAGACGTTGTGAAGGTAACGCAGCAGGCTAAGAAAGTTCTGATCCCCAAAGATGTTTAGCATCATTCTCATCAAGGTTGCAGGACTATTACAAAACCCATTTTTAACACTCCTGCATGGAACAGTTCAGGTAATACCCTAGAGCTCAAGGTACAAAGCCATGGACCCACTATGAAGCATAGCTCTCACTTCCATTTCTCCTGTTAACACCTTGGCATAGAATAAATCATCATACGGGGAAGGTCTCTGTGTGTTCTGCATTATGATACTCTTCTCAGACAAACGTCACAAACACTTTTACATACAGACTCCAAATCAACAGCTCTCACTGATGGGGACCCTACAAAAGGCCCAACACTCTCCCCTTCTACATGCAAGCCTACTAGTTTTCAGGGAGCTGAGCAGTGATTACTGTTGGGCCTCCACCTGCTGTGCTCAGAGCTGCGGCCTTGGGGCACTGAGAGCGTGCGTGGCCAGCTACATGACAAAGAAAGCAGAGGTGATTGGTCCTGCAGTGAAAGTAAGTGTCATGTCCAGCATCCCCGCACACTTCATATGGCCCATTAGACCTCAATTTGCTCCTATTCCCTTTTTGGAACTGACGCTTAGACTGTTGTGGCCTCTGCTACAGCACACGCTGCAGCATTGCAAGGATCCGTATCATCGGCTCAGCTGAGCCGTGAATAGTCTGGGCTGGGGGAGGTGACGCATTAGGTGATTCCATGTGGGGCCTCACAGCAGGCATGGTGAGTGGCACAACAGCACCAATTTCCTGCTTCATTGTTGGGCTCACCTTAGATAAGTGAGAGTACCTCCGCTCCCTCCTCCTGCATTCATCCAACCTCCCATGAACATCTGCAGCGGTCCACTGCTGTAATGGCTTCCACTTAAAGATAAGCGACAGTTCAGCTTTAGAGCAATGTCTGATGAACATGACTTTGAGCTCACGAGATGTGAACACTTTTTTCTGTCTCTTTAGACAATCTTCAGCAACCTCCATAGCACTGTTAAGTCTGAGCCAATAGTCGAATGGTTGTTCATCAGTCCGAGGTAATGTGTCATAAAATTTAGCGAGGGGCATGCTTGAAAAAGCAGTGTCACTAAAATGTTGTTTCAGAATGGCAAAGATGGGACTTGGGCCTTTAGATAAATCAACAGAGGGACTGCTGCATATGCCCACTTTAACAACATTGCGGTCCTTCCCATAAGCCTGACCATAACCTCATCTGCTTGGTCCATCACAGATATGCCCCTCTTATGCATGTAAACAATGACCATATCCTCCCACTCATGCACTGTGCACTTTTCAGAACCATCCCCCCTAAAGTACACCGGCTCCCTGATATCAGAATACAATACCAGGTTCAGGCCTGACACATCCATACCCCATTGTCCCCAACATGTCCAACAATTGTCTTTGACTCCAAACAGGAGGCAAAGTTCTCCCCAATGGAATGACCAATCTGCTGTACAATGTCTGTTATGAAATCCATGGAGACCTCCCAACTCCTTATATTTGGCAAACCTCTTTCATTCACATCCTTGGGCATTTCCATGGGGAAACTATCATCAGAACTCAAAACCCTCCAGTTTATATATATATTAAAATAAAAACTCACGTCAAAATCTAACCTATATCTAGTACACTGGTAAAACTCACCCTAGTTATATCAGATACACGTTAGAATTGCAAATAAACAAGTAAAACAAAAGTTATATAGTTCATCTGTGAAGAGAAAGTCCCAAACAATATAGAAAGTCTCAGAGAAATCATACATTTCAGTAATAAAAAATAAAATGTTGCCGTAGCTCCCTCTTGTGGTGAAATGCGATATCGCCATAAACTGCACAAGCAACATCTTATCTGATTCTCGAACGGCAACCACAGCGAAGTTCTGAGATGGAAAACCAGCGAAGGATGATCCGATCCAGAAGAACGGTCACGGCACCACTGTAACAGTACTCTTCTTGCATTGTGTACAATCAATCATCGATGCAAACTCCAACTTGTAGCACCAGTCATGGAGATTTATTCAGCACAAAACAGCACGAAATTGCACATCATGCAATGCACGGCTCACCATGCAACTCTGCACTCACGTGTAACAGTATAAATTTAGTCCATCCCCTCGCCCCTACCTGTGCTCGAACCAGGGACCCTCTGCACACCAACATTTCACAGCAGTTACACTCACCCCCCTTTTGACCTTCTCCTTTTCCACAGAAACCAGTGATCCGGGTCATGGCACCAATGTAATAGTATAACTTTAGTCCGTCCCCTCGCCGGGCTCGAACCATGGACACTCTGCACACCGACAACTGACACCCACGAAGCATCGTTACTCATCGCTCCACAAAAGCCACAGCCTTTCCAGAGCAAGGGGAACCATTACTTCAAGGTCTCAGAGTGAGTAACGTCACCGATTGAAAAGCTATTAGCACGCAACACCGCTAACTAGCTAGTCATTTCACATCGGTTACACACGCACTGTACAAAATATACAACCCCCCCCCACCAGACACAGTAAGTTACTAGCTAACATTAGCTGGAATTCTCTACAACAAAATGCACAACAAATATGCACAAAAACGCTGCATCTTATGTATGATGTTCGAATAACATTTGCAAACAAATGTATATAAATTGTACATTCAAATCATCACTTGGGAGTATAAAAATCACTTTGACGCAGAGTGCTTTGCAACCAACAACTTACCGCTGGTTTGATGCTTGTAAACTGGGACGATTCTAACTGAAACATCCTCCCTCATAAGCAAGCCACGCAAACCAGCCAATAAGATGCCATGTTGAGTAGGTGAAGGCAAGTCCAAACTGAAACCAAAAACAATAAAATGCAAGGGGAATCACCAATATCATTTGACAATGATGCATTGCGATCTAGAGGGCAGACTTCTGCCTCCCCCAATGGTCCAAAAGTGAAACCCGTACTCTTGCCAGTATAGGTTTGAGAACATTTCAAAGGTAGAAATAGAGCAATTTAGCAGACACTCTTATCCAGATGGACTTAGAGAAGTGAGGGTAACCATTTTCTTATCACACCCAATGGGACTTGAACCCATGACACTGACATTCTGACAGTCATACCCTACCAACTGTGTCACACAGGACATTACCAGACATTATCTTTTTTTTATATTTACAATTTACGTAATCTATGCTGGCCTATGGAGTCCCTTGGAATATTCAACTACCAAACTATACAATGATGGGATTTATAAATACATGATTTGGTCTCCAGAAAGCCCTGATATCTATAATATATAAACTATTCCTGGAAAGCTTGTCTTCTGAGCTAGGCATTAATTAGGCGTCCCATTAAAGTCTGTTTAGTTGGCACCATCGATTTGAGTAATCCACTCGTTCGACTTGCAGAGAAAGGAATCCAAAAATCTACCCCTAAACTTTATTTCAACAAGACAAAATACATTCCAATTTACTCCTCAGATACCCTAAAATGTAATCAAACTATAATATTTCTTACGAAAAGAAGTATGTTCAATAGGAAACCGATTTTAGTAGGTGCGTACTGTCTTAATGGCGCGCGCAAACATGAATTTCCAAGACTGTGTCCCTGTACTAAAACTGATATTTCTTGTTTTTGAAGCTACAAGCTTAAAACCTTGAACATAGACTGCTGACACCCTGTGGAAGCCATATGCATTGCATACAGGGAGCTAATTTTCAATGTGACCTTTTACTTGCCTTTCTAAGAGGATGGTCTTTCTGTCAAAAACATTCTGGATGTTTTTTCTTTGGATTTTCTCCTACCACATCTATTGTATTATATTCTCCTACATTATTTGAACATTTCTACAAACGTCAAAGTGTTTTCTTTCCAATGGTATCAATTATATTCATATCCTGGCTTCAGCGCCTCAGCAACAGGCAGTTTACTTTTGGCGCGTCATTCAGGCGGAAATTGAGAAAAAAGGGGCCTGAACAACCATGTAACTGGAACAGAATATGGAAAAATATGACCTTAAGTTTGTTCACAGACTGGATATAACATCAATAAAAAGTTTTACGATGAAATTGTCCCCAACTCCCAACTGTTCACTGTGTCCCCTAAATCAGGTATGCACATTCCTTCATACTAATGTGGAAGTGCCTTGCATTTAAATGCTTCTGGGACAAAGTTACAAAATTCATGCTGAAGTGCATATTTAATGCATTGCACCCACTATGTTACTTAACGATAAAAGCTCCTTGAATCTCAATCAATCAGAGGCGATGACTACTGGCAGGCAGCACTGACGCAAAAAGATGTTGGCTCTTAGATTTTATTCACCCGACTCTCTCCCAATTCGCTGGTGGATACAGTTGCTCTTAGAAGTTACAGTATAGAATTATCGACCGCGAGAAGGAATGCAGCTATGGACAAATATAATGACTTTGTAAAGTATAATCTTGGCCAAAGCCCAACACATACAAATAACTAATCTATTAATCCCAAGACATACATATAAACAATAAATAAATATATATGTATATATATATATACAGTACCAGTCAAAGGTTTGGACACACCTACTCATTCAAGGGTTTTTCTTTATTTTGACTAGTTTATACATTGAAGAATAATAGTGAGGCCATCAAAACTATGAAATAACACATACAGAATCATGCTTTTCACTCTGCTGTCCAACTCATCCCAAACCATCTCAATCGAGTTGAGGTTGGGTGATTGTGGAGGCCAGGTCATCTGTTGCATAACTCCATCACTCTCCTTCTTGGTCAAATATCCCTTACACAGCCTGGAGGTGTGTTGTGTCATTGTCCTGTTGAAAAGCAAATGTTTGTCCCACAAAGCGCAAACCAGACCGCAGCAGAATGCTCCTGTAGCCATGCTGGTTAAGTGTGCCTTGAATTCTACATAATTGACTGATGGTGTCACCAGCAAAGCACCCCCACACCATCACACATCCTTGTTCATGCTGCATGGTGGGAACCACACATGCGGAGATCATCCGTTCTCCTACTTTGCTTCGCACAAAGACACGGCGGTTTGAACCAAAAATCTCAAATTTGGACTCGTCAGACCAAAGGACAGATTTCCACCTGTTTAATGTCCATTGCTCATGTTTCTTGGCCCAAGCAAGTATCTTCTTCTGATTCACACAGTCTCCACTGAACAGTTGATGGTGACATGTATGTGTTACTTGAACTCTGTGATGCATTTATTTGGGCTGTAATCTGAGGTGCAGTCAACTCTAATGAACTTATCCTCTATAGCAGAGGTAACTCTGGGTCTTCCTTTCCTGTGGCGGTCCTCATGAGAGCCAGTTTCATCATAGGGCTTGATGGTTTTTGCGACTGCACTTGAATACACTTTCAAAGTTCTTGAAATGTTCCGCATTGACTTCATGTCTTAAAGTAATGATGGACTGTCATTTCTCTTTGTTTATTTGAGCTGTTCTTGCCATAATATGGACTTGGTCTTTTACCAAATATCTTCTGTATACCATCCCTACCTTGTCACAACACAACTGATAAACTCAAACACATTAAGAAGGAAAGATATTCCACAAATTCACTTTTAACAAGACACACCTGTTACTTAAAATGCTTTCCAGGTGACTACCTCATGAAGCTGGTTGAGAGAATGCCAAGCGTGTGCAAAGCTGTCATCAAGGAAAAGGGTGGCTACTTTGAAGAATCTCAAATATAAAATACATTTTGATTTGTTTAACACTTTCTTTGGTTACTACTTGTTATTTCATAGTTTTGATGTCTTCACTGTTATTCTACAATGTAGAAAATAGTTGTAAAAAATAAAGAAAAACCATTGAATTACTAGGTGTGTCCGAACCTTTGACTGGTACTGTATATTGTGAGCTCCAAAAGGGTATTTTCACCCATTTCAGGTGATCCTTTTAGAAATTACAACACTTTTTGTACATAGTCCCCCCATTGTATATGTGTATTAAATTAGTGAAAGGTTTAGTATTTGGTCCCATATTCCTAACACGCAATGATTACATCAAGCTTGTGAATCTACAAACATGTTGAATGCATTTGCTGTTTGCTTTGGTTGTGCTTTGGTTGTGTTTCAGATTATTTTGTGTCCAATCGAAATTAATGGTAAAAATGATTTTGTGAACGTTTGGAGTCACTTTTATTGTAAATAAGAATAGAATATGTTTCTAAACACTAATACATTCATGTGGATACTACCGTGATTACAGATAGTCCCCCCCCAAAAAAGGCTATCCTCCCCTGTTATTGTAATGGTGAGAGGTTAGCATGTCTTGGGTGTATGATATTTGAACGTCTGTAACTTTCTCACTCATCATTATTCACTATTTATTCAGGAACTATCCACAGTCATGGTAGCATCCACATTAATGTAGAAGTGTTTAGAAACACATTCTATTCTTAATTACAATAAAAGTGACTTCAAAATGACACAATACATTTTATCATTCATTTCAATGCTGAATACACACATGCCCTTGCCATTTAGTTCTCCCCCCAGGGGTCAAGGTACATTACAATGGACAAATCACCCTGCCTGGCTCTATTTGTTGTTGCCTAATTGGGAGTGCGACCCCAGTGTTGATTGTGACAGCAACCACGTTCATTACGAACCCCATTAACATGGTCATTAACGCTGGGGAGGGAGGAGAAAGGTGGGGGGAGATGACGCTGAGATTGTTTGGAGACAATTATCTGGTTGGAGATTGGGAATAACTCAGCAGGTGTGTGTGTGTGTGTGTGTGTGTGTGTGTGTGTGTGTGTGTGTGTGTGTGTGTGTGTGTGTGTGTGTGTGTGTGTGTGTGTGTGTGTGTGTGTGTGTGTGTGTGTGTGTGTGTGTGTGTGTGTGTGTGTGTGTGTGCGTGCGTGCGTGCGTGTGTGTGTGTGTGTGCCTGAGTGTAGACATACTATAGCTGGTGAGGGTGGCTATATCAGATTTGTGTGCGTGGAGAGACGTGATAGAGGAGGGGAGTGGGAGTCGTAGTAAGGCTAGTAATTCCATTGTTGAGGCGCCCTTGTTTGTGTGCAAAACAGCCCACTGATAAGATCAGGCCCAGACCTTTCCAAATATTGACAGATATGACCAACTCATTAGAGGTAGAGAGATATAGAGATAGATATAGGGAGAGAGGAAGAGAAGGGATAGAGGGAGTCTGCGCCATTGTGTTTTGATAAATGCTTGACTGCCAGAAGCAGAGACTGAAAACACTTTCAGATATGAGCTACATAGAGAAAGGCTGCAACATAAAAAAATAAACATGACCTCAACTGAAAATGTGTCTATAGGCTATAAGTCTTGCAGCCCAAATGCTTGGAAAGTAGAGCTGTTGCAAACATCAAAATGAAAACATTTTTTGACATTTTTATTTCGGTGTTTGTAAGTGGAGACAACATACATTTGTGGGAGGCGGCATTATGTTTGGAGCAAAGACTGACGCAGCAGCCACAGTAACTAACTGTAAACAAGTGAATTGTTTCGCTAAAGTTATTCGCTAATTGGTCATCAACCACGACATACGCACGAAACACACACATACACACACTTTCACACTCAACATATGCTGCTGCGACTCTGTCCTTTATTCTTACTCGTATTATGATCTATTCTGATGTCTAGTCACTTTACCCTGCCTTCATGTACACATCTACCTCAAATACCTCGTACCCCTGCACATTGATCTGTTACTGGTACTCCCTCTATATAGCTTCATTGTTGTATATTGTATCCCTTTTGTGTTACTATTGTCCATTGTTTTACTCTGCATCGTAGGGAAGGGCTCCTAAGTGAGCATTTCACAGTAAAGTCCACACCCGTTGTATTCGGTGCATGGGACAAATCAAACACAAATGGATTCCTACACGTCACCAAACTGACGAGGTTGTCTCGAACTGTGTTCACATTTGACTGGTTGTACGCAGTCCACTTTTCACGAGTCGCCCACTGGGCACAGATGTTAATTCAACGTGTATTCCACGTTGGTTCAGCGTGATTTCATTGAAATTGACGTGGAAGCAACATGGATTCAACCAATGTGTTCCCAGTGAGGGGGGGGGGTTACTTTTCACTTGCCAACTGAACCATTTACAGATTTCTGTCAACAATAAGTAAAGACAAACCTGGTAACCACCAAGGATGAGAAATCAAGTAAAGGTCTTTTCCCACCAACTGGGTTGTTTAAAAAAAAAATCTGAATTCTGATTTCGAAGCGCAAAACCATTCACGCCAAGTCCAATGTGTTTCCCCCCCACTTTTTAATATTCGCATAATGTCACAAGTGCCTGCTTCTGTGGTCATTCTCTTGCTTCCGAGAAGGCAGTGGCACTGGCAATGGGTTGTTTAAAGTGGCTAGAGAGTTGGCTACGCTATAAAGAGAATGAAAAAATATAGCTTAAGCTACTGAAAATATTCTAAGATGATTCAATTATGAAAGGAACAACCTTTTCTTCAGTTGCATCCCATTTAATGAGAGAGGAAACACAAAACTGGCATCTGGCGTCATCTGTCGTCATTCCTAACCCTCACACATATGCTGATCATCATGACACTTATGCTCATTTCAGTTTTACCAGTCCTTCTTTCTTTCTGATTAAAGAGATGGAGGATTTTTTATTTCAATTCAGTTTTATTTGTTGTTTTCATACTTGATTTTCTTGTTTTTATTTACCCGAACAAAATAAACGCAACATGCCCTGATTTACTGTTTATAGGACATCAGTCAATTGAAATACATTATAGGCCCTGATCTATGGATTTCACAAATATGCATATGTTGGTCTACCTTTTCCTTTGGCCAGTCAGTATCTGTGACCACCATTTGCCACATGCAGCATCTCCTTCGTATCAAATTGATCAGGCTGTTTGTTTGTGGCCTGTGGAATGTTGTCCCACTCCTCTTCAATGGCTGTGTGAAGTTGCTGCATATTGGTGTACATGTCGATCCAGAGCATCCCAAACATGCTCAATGGGTGACAAGTCTGCTGAGTATGCAGGCCATGGAAGAACTGGGACACTTTCAGCTTCCAGGAATAGCGACGTGGGGCCGTGCATTATCATGCTGAAACATGAGACATGTCATTACATTTGTACACAAAACGTGAGAGAAATAAGCTTTTTGTGGGTATGGAACATTTCTGGGATCTTTTATTTCAGCTCGTGAAACATGGGACCAGTACTTTACATGTTGCGTTTATATTTTTGTTCAGTGTATTTTTGTTCAGTATAATTGACTCCCTAAATGAGGTGGGAGTTAGAGCTCCACATAAAGGCTCCTCCCGGGCCTCTGGGGCCAGGCAGTAAGCTCTGGTGCACCAACGACTGGGGATTTAGTGATGTTATCCATTTAGTGCTAAACGGCCAAACACAGGCATGCTGAGTGTCCCTCATTAACTGCCACCTCCAAAACCAGAACAGATGAGGTGAGATCGACGGCACTGTCTCTAGAAGATGGAATGATGGGGAAAGACAGGAGGGTAGGGAAAGAAAGAGTGGGACAGGGAGAGTAAGGGGAGTCAGGGTGAAAGGATAAATCTCTGCTCTACGCTGTAATAGGGTGTAATAAATATTGAGTATGGTAATCATGTTACAGTCAAGTTTTTGCCAAACTCTGTATTCCAGTCTGTCCAAATACGTAATTAAAGTTGTGACAGATATGTGAGTAACACATAGATTGATAATGTCACCCACAGAGCAGATAATATAGTCAGCAACATCCTCATCTGTTAGCTTAGGTAACCAGAGTTGGGCCCGAGCATAAAAAAAACTAAAAAGACCAGATGTTAAAGAAACAGACAGCAACTCACTCCAAGTAGCCATGCTGCAAAGCACATTGTAAATTAGACCTACTTTGGTCTGAAGATTGCTGCATCAAAAGTCAAGAAAGTGAATCTGTAAGATGGGGGGAAGGTTGTAAACAGACAAAGAAAACTTTTATAAATGTAAAATACACATATATTAAATGTCAGTCTTTTTTCCAAACAGAGGGCTTAAGGTTGGACACACAACATCTTTAGCTGCCCAGAATTGCTAAGAGATAGTGAATCAAGTAGGTCATACTTCATTGTCATGGCTCTCCCGAGCGACAAAGTTTTTATCAGATCTGGGTGAAATATTTTTTTTTAATGTCAAATACCTAGAAGTCATTTAAGGTGTGCTTTGGTTGAGCTATTGAAACAAAACAAGTATTAGAAATTATTTTTTGATGATTTTGACATTTGTGGTTATTATACATGAGAGTTTTGCCTCTGTCATGCAAGGCAACCACAACTGCCCATCATCTTTAAGGCAATTAGTAGTAGACAAAACCGTGTCCTTTTGTAACACAACATCTCTACTCTTTGGTCTTCATCAGGAGACCTCTTTTAAAAAAAATCTTTGTTTGTCAGTTGCTTATTTTGGGGGGGATAATTTGAATCAACAATATTATTTTGACGTTTGATCATATACAATAACCAAATTAGTATGATTAGTGTCCTAACTCTGGAAATGTGTAAAAAGTTAGGAGGAAGACACAAGAGGACCAACATCTATTAAATGGCAGCTTGAGAAAGCGAGCCGTCCCGCCAGAGTTTGTATTCCAACCTCCCTGATGATAATTACGTTTAATGAGATCTGGGGGTTGTCTGCAGTGTGCACTGAAGCAAATTACTCCCAGTGTGGGGCCCTTGTCCAGCACAGAGGGCCACTAGCTAGGGTCAACTGCGTTGGCCCTGTGGGGCTGCCACTCAACGACCCAGGCCATGAATCTGTGACATGTCGTTTCTGGCTGCTTTTGTCTTCACACTCCCCACCTTGTTTGTCTGAGTGAGATAAGCCTTGAAGGTGCCTGTCTTGCTCCATTGTGTGGCCCCTGTTGTCAATGTTGTCAATCCATCAAGCCCATTACCCCACCCCTGGACCAACACCCCTACTCTCCCCCTTTCTGCCTCCGCAGCTGATAATTCTGCCATCCTTTTCTGGTCGTAGGGGGTGTCTCGGTCAATTTAGTTAAGCCATTAACCACTAATTGTCTCCTCCCATATTGTGGCTTGAACAAACAGCATAGCAGGGGGAGAGAGAGGGGCCTCCAGAGCCTTTATAAGCCATGGGGCACAAGAGGAGCTTGATATCAAACCCTCCTGCCTAGACTGTACACACAGGACATCTAGATCGGCTGAGACCCTCCGTTTTGGAAACTCTCTTCTCTCTCTGTCTCAATACCTCTTCAACTCCATTCGGACAAGCTCATTTCTTTTCTCTCTTCCTCTCTCGTCCTCTCTTTTCCTACCTAATTGCACGTTTTGTGGAGATGATGTCAACCAAGATTCTGTGGCTCCTGTCTCTCTGGCTGTGTATGCCCTTGGCCCAGGGCCGTATCTGGGCCTGGATGCTCAACATGCCCCACAGTCCCCCCAAAAAAGGACCCATGGCTCTCATGGAGAGCACCCCTCCAGTCAACACCAGAGGATCCTCGGTAAGACCCAGATCATCATTTTATTGTGTTTGAACGCATCTTGTTTGCTTAAACAGGTTTTGTTCTACTGAAGGAGTTCTGAAATGTTTTTTGAATTTCCTAATTAATGAGGTGATAATCTCTTGCTATTTTACCTGAGCTTGAATTGACACACACGTGTATCTGCTTTTGTATCATTTTCACATGGTCAATCTGGTCGAAGAATGCAATTTGCTAAAAGTCAACGACACATTGTCTCTATCTGTTTGTCCAGATAAAAACCACACACATTTCAAGATTCGGGAAGTAGCTTAGTCAAGCATAAAGGCTGGGTGTATTCAGTAGTAGCTGAACCATTGTCAATACTCCAGAGTTGTAAATGGCACATTAGCATGTTAGTGACGGCGCTACTCTATTCCAGTAGCTTTCTCTGTTTGTATTGTGTTGGAAGTGGTTAGAAAAAATTAGGACCTTAGAGCATCAATCTTCGACTGATAATGGCTCTCAATCACAGCAGCAGTAAATGGGCAGCAACACTCTGAATGGTTTATTTACTTATATATATATATATGCCATTTCGCAGACGCTTTTATCCAAAGCGACTTACAGTCATGTGTGCATACATTCTACGTATGGGTGGTCCCGGGAATCGAACCCACTACCCTGGCGTTACAAGCGCCATGCTCTACCAACTGAGCTACAGAACCACAGAACTACTTAGATGGTTCTCAGTGTATCATCATTGATCTTCCTTGGTTTCCTTTCTTGGTTTTCTTCATTGGTTTCAACGAGCTCAAATCCAGTTAAGCAAACCTAAATGTAGACTCAGCACAATGAAGTTGCGTGCATGAAGTGAACACGATTTCCGTAACATCTAAGAGCCTTGAAGCCTTAGGCTAAACTTCTCCTCTGTTTTGCTCCCAATACTAACACTTTTTTTTACCAGCGTGAAGCGCACATGCACAGTTACTCTGTGAGAGCGATCTTGCATCGAGCCCATCTCAATAGCTGCGGTGCTGCTCATTGCAACGGCATCTCGCTCAGTCTTTAATAACACAACTTATTTTCACGTTATTTCCCATAAAACATGACAACTACCATTATTGTAATATTTGTTTCAAGAGAGTATATGTTATACCAGATGTGAATGCAATGATTTGCTTATGGGTGTGTGTCATCATTATCACAGTTTCTAAGCTCTTGCTTTGTTTTTCAGGGTGTGTGTGACCATGACCGCGCCTGTGGTCGAAGCTTCTCCTGTGACCGTCACTTTGGCCTGTGTTTTCCTCTCCGTGGGGAGGGCCAGTACTGCAGGAGAGATGCCCAGTGTGTCCGAGGACTCAGCTGCATGTTTGGGAAGTGCCACCGGCGCATTTCTGAGGGACAAGAGGGTAGGCTAAGTGACAAGGCCATTGCGACTCACTAGAACATTGGTGGTGGACACAGTGCAGTTTATTGAAGTAAATGTATCTCATGGTGATAAGAAAAAAAAACGTTGTGCTACTTTTTTTTTTGCTATACTGAGTGCTGGCACTCAGGGAGGGACCTGTCTCCATTTCAAATAATAATACAAGAGAGACAGGTTTCATGATGACCACAGGGTGACAGGATGTTTACAGACTAATTGATCAAGTAGTGATTTGTATAATTCACGCCTTCATTAACTAATTCGTTCATTTAATTATTATTCACTTTCATGAAATGATTCACTGTTTGGCTCTGTCTTGTCTAGGTGCTAGGTGTAAAGTAGACAGGGACTGCGGCGAGTCTATGTGCTGTGCCCGTCATCACGGTGAGCAGTTGTGCAAGCGGCGTCTGCTGCGAGATGAGAGCTGCTTCGTTCCCGAAGGCGGCCTAGCGTTCAGCATCAACCAGATCTGCCCATGTGATGAAGGCCTGCTGTGTCGTGGCGCTGTTGAGCCCAAATGGAGAGAGTGAGTACACAATAAAAGACTTAAGAATGGCAGCAGAGCACAGGAGGTTGCTGGTGCCTTCATTGGGGAGAATGGGCTTGTGGTAAATGACTGCTGTGGAATGATATCAAATACTCCAAACACATTGGTTCCCAGGTGTTTGATGCCATTCCATTTGCTTCGTTCCAGCCATTCGTATGAACTGTTCTCCCCTCAGTAGCCTCCTGTGCAGCAGAGGACTATCTAAATCATTACAACATCGATGGTCGTGCAGTAATAATTTACAACCCATGATCTATGTCGTTTATGGAATGATGTTAGACAGATTCTGACCACATTCTTTTTCCTTGTTTCTCCAGGAAGGAGATTTTCTACCACCCTGACACTACAAGTTGGACCTGTCAAGCCCCAAAGCCTTGATGAACACTGATCAATTAACCAGTTATTTATTATGTCAGTATCGTGTGTATACCGATATGACTGTATGTACTATAATGTAAATATCAACAAATAGGCTGTCTTTTTTTTTTTTTTTTACATTTGTTGCCATTTTGTATATTTTAACAAATGCACTGTTTAGCGAGGCCAATTATCATCACGGTTTTCTTGTCAAAGTAAATCGTTATCAAAATCGAATTCGCGCCATCTGGTCATGTCAGACAATGTCATCTGACGAAATAAACGCTAAAATAAAAGCTGTTATTTTGTATGGGTGATTTTTTTTTCTTTTTCTCTGATTGTCACACTACACAGCTCTTACATTTACACTATCCATGTTAGGACACCATCAGAGTACACATATCCATTAAAAGTTGACAAGACATAACCTTTCACAACCTGCTACGATGCCATTATGTAGAGGTCATAAGCAGCCTATGATGATCGTTGGCTGCTTTCAATACTTACATCACAATGGGCTCATTTGGGAGGTACATTTCTATTGTGTCCTTTGTAAAGTTTACTGCGTCTAGCATTGAGATATGTGTATGTTGTTAGTGGTACAGTTAAATGGATGACTGAGGGTCATCAACACTGGTCTGACAACAGATAAGGACAGACAGTGTCAAAGAGAGACTTTGCCGCTTTCTAGTGGAGAGCAAATGTAAGTAACGTAATGTTCTAGAGGGTTCTCCAGCCTTTTCTACAAATAGGCATACTCTTTTCTTCTCATCTCCCCTGCAACTCTTCCCCAGGTCATTGATGTGTTTATATATCAGTCTGCTAATACAGGACTAGTAAAGGCCCAGTGCACAGTTTGTTTCCATTTTCTTTTTTTTTAAATAGTTTTAATTCAGATTTTTCAGAGGATGCTGCAGCACCGTCAGCACCCCTACTTTTGAGGCATACTGATTGACACAAATACTCACACTATAATTCTGCCAGGTAGTCTTTCTGTCTACCATACAACTGGCCACACGAAATGATAGATGGCACACCACACAGACAGGGGCGATATTGCTGGAAACGTATTGGCAGATATTGTGTTACGTTTGGCTTTTTAAGCCAATTGTCACTTAACAGGGGTGTGATAATGTCAATTTTATTTTGATTGGATAGTAGCTGGGAGCACACAGTGTCGGATACTTGTGAGATTTGTTTATGACAGTTTGCGTGTTTGGCGAGCCACTCATAGGTGGGCTGCGAGCTCCTGGGAGTTTGCGATCGACCTGTTGGAGACCCTTGGTCTACAGCAATGGTCACCAATCTTTTCTGAAATAATCCATGATCTCTTTATTACAATAAAATATCATTATTGCAATAAATATATCATCATTACAAATAAAAAAATATTGTTCTTAAGAGAAATATATCATTATTACGATAAAGACCACTTTATGAGGCTATAGCCAAACATTTCAATAGGCTAAAGCCCAATACCAATAGGGCCCATAACAAACTATTAAGTAGCCAAACAATATATGATAACTGAACAAGACCTGCATGGCCATGATGCAATCATGCAAATTCAGACATGTGAATTTGGGAGATATTGCATGCCTCTTCTTCACAGTACCGTTAGTCATTCACGTATAAAGGCAGGCCATAAATCCAGGGGGAAAAGTCAGTAAAGCCAGGGTGTGTTCATTAGCACACCCTGAAAGGGGGAAATGCACCTAATCTTGGATTATTGCAACAGTCAGTGAGGGAGAATGCCGGTTCCGGGTTTGTGATCTATTTGTTTTGCCAAATTTGTTTGAGCTTGTTCATTGTAGAAGTTGTAGACTGACGTTCTGCTTGCTGTTCGTTAGCAGCCTCTGAACAGAAAGTGTGTTGTGACTGTGCAACCTCAAGAAAGACACAACGTAGCATAACTGTCATCTGGATGTAGTGTTTTTCAATGGTTTATGTCTACCTGGAACCAAAAGGGTTATTCAAAGTGTTCTCCTATGGGGACAGCCGAAGAACCCTTTAAGGTTCTAGACAGGGTTAGATGTATGAATCATACTTCTCTATGGTCTCCCTATTAAATATATTCTTATTTTATTCAATGCACGTACTTTAGCCACGGCATTTGAATGGAGACTATACAGTGGCTTGCGAAAGTATTCACCCCCCTTGGCATTTTTCCTATTTTGTTGCCTTCCAACCTGGAATTAAATTATTATTATTTTTTTTTTGGGGGGGGGGTTGTATCATTTTATTTATATAACATGCCTACCACTTTGAAGATGCAACATATTTTGTTATTGTGAAACAAACAAGAAACAAGACAAAAAAACTGCAAACTTGAGCGTGCATAACTACTCACCCCCAAAAAGTCAATACTTTGTGGAGTCACCAATTACAGCTGCAAGTCTCTTGTGGTATGTCTCTATAAGCTTGGCACATCTAGCCACTGGGATTTTTGTCCATTCTTTAAGGCAAACTGCTCCAGCTCCTTCAAGTTGGATGGGTTCCGCTGTTGTACCACAATCTTTAAGTCACACCACAGATTCTCTATTGGATTGAGGTCTGGGCTTTGATTAGGCCATTCCAAGACATTTAAATGTTTCACTGTGGGGATGGTGTTCTTTGATGAGAGGTTGATGAGACATGTTGGGTTTGCGCCAGGCATAGCATTTTCCTTGATGGCCAAAACATTTCAGTCTCCATGAACCAGAGTAGCTTCTTCCATATGTTTGGGGAGACTCCCACATGGCTTTTGGCGAACACCTTTAAGCAATAGCTTATTTCTGGCCACTCTTCCATAAAGCCCAGCTCTGTGGAGTGTATGGCTTAAAGTGGTCCTATGGACAGATACTCCAATATCCACTGTGGAACTTTGCAGCTCCTTCAGGGTTATCTTTGGTCTCTTTGTTGCCTCTCTGATTTAATGCCCTTCTTGCCTGGTCTGTGAGTTTTGGTGGGCGGCCCTCTCTTGGCAGGTTTGTTGTGGTGCCATATTCTTTCAATGCTTTAATAATGGATTTAATGGTGCTCCATGGAATGTTCAAAGTTTCTGATATTTTTTTATAACCCAACCCTGATCTGTACTTCTCCACAACTTTGTCCCTGACCTGTTTGGAGAGCTCCTTGGTCTTAATGGTGCCACTTTCTTGGTGGTGCCCCTTGCTTAGTGGTGTTGCAGACTCTGGGGCATTTCAGAACAGGTGTATATATACTGAGATCATGTGACACTTAGATTGCACGCAGGTGAACTTTATTTAACTAATTATGTGACTTCTGGTTATTAGTTGCGCCATATCTTATTTAGGTGCTTCTTAGCAAGGGGGTGAATACATATGCATGCGCCACTTTTCAATTATTATTATTATTTTTTCAACAAGTTATTTTTTTAAATTTCACCAATTTGGACTATTTTGTGTATGTCCATTACATGAAATCCAAATAAAAATCTCTTTAAATTATAGGTTGTAATGCAACAAAATAGGAAAAATGCCAAGGGGGATGAATACATTTGCAAGGCACTGTAGCAGCAATTATTGTGTCCACCACTGATTGCAACTGATGGAGCACAAATGCTGTATTTTTCAATGGGGTTCAAGTCCGGGCTGTGGCTGGGCCACTCAAGGACATTCAGAGACTTGTCCCAAAGCCACTCCTGCGTTGTCTTGGCTGTGTGCTTAGGGTCGTTGTCCTGTTGGAAGGTGAACCTTCGCCCCAGTCTGAGTGCTCTGGAGCACATTTTCATCAAAGATCTCTCTGTACTTTTCTACATTCATATTTCCCTCGATCCTGACTAGTCTCCCAGTCCATGCTGCTGAAAAACATCCCCACAGCATGATGCTGCCCCCACCATGCTTCACCGTAGGGATGGTGCCAGGTTTCCTCCAGATGTGACGCTTGGCATTCAAGCCAAAGAGTTCAATCTTAGTTTCATTAGACCAGGGCATCTTGTTTCTCATGGTCTGAGTCATTTAGGTGCCTCTTTGCAAACCACAAGGGGGCTGTCATGTGCCTTTTACTGAGGAATGGCTTCTGTCTGGCCAATCTTCCATAAAGGCCTGATTGGGAGTGCTGCAGAAATGTTTATCCTTCTGGAAAGTTCTCTCATCTCCAGAGAGGAACTCTGGAGCTATTTCAAACATTGTTGAATCTTATTCCTTAAAGTTAGGCTACTGTATATTTTAAGACTAGCCATTTGTATAGTGTCATTTTCACATTTGGGAAAGCAGACACTGGCAAGGAACAACCTTCACGCCACAACCCATCCAAATATCAAAGGTCCAAAGTCATGCAAGAATAGCGTACAGAAAAGGTTTTTCAACAGGAAAGCCCTGACTATGAGGTATTTTCCCTCATGTCCCTTCTCCTGTTCCCAAATGAACACAGTACTTTCAGTTATCAGAGCAAAGAACTGTCCTTTTTAAAAAACTGAGAAAGGTAGTGAACTGTGATCTAAAGGGGCTAAAGAACCCACAGCATCAGAGGACAATGTAGAGCCGCATTCCAAAAGTTCAAGGGCGTACTTGAGGAGCAACTAGCTTACTGAAAGAAACCCAAGAACAATTTAATTAAGGTGGATACACGAGGGGAAACAAAGTTAGGAAACTGTGTTTTGGGGGGACCAGAGTTATCAATGTACCAAAAACTTTCAGTAAAAATGAACTTTTGTGTCAAGCAAAATAACAGTTTTTCCCACAGTGGGAATATAAGAAATGTGGGGTGCTGAGATGTTACCTTATTACCAAGGAGCCGAAACAGGAAATTGTTCATAAATGTAAAATGAGTTACAGTTGCTGTCACTTTAATCAACACTGAAGGGATTGATGTTAGCTGTCTCTCAGACCTATCAGACATATCAGAGATACAGTTTGCACCACACCTGTGAGAACTCCTTTCGTATCAGCTGGATGACACAGTGATATTTACACCTTGCCACCTGATTGCTTTTACACTTGATCCTTCTCCAGACAACAGATGTCACGCCACATGCCCTGCAGAAGACAGAAGTCACGCCACAACCCCTCCAGACTTAAGAAGGCATGCCAAAACCCTCCTGACGTCATAGGTCTCGCCACAACTCTTCCAGAAAACAGAGGTCATGCTACAAGCCCCCCAGATGTCAGAAGTCCTTCCACAACCCCCGGGACATCAGAGGTCACACCACAACCCCTCCAGACATTGGAGTTCACGCAACAACCCATCCAGACGTCAAAGGTCAAGCCAAAACCCCTCCAGGCAACAGAGATCACGCCACAATAAAAATACATAGAGTCAATCTACTTATAGAGATCAATTCGCTATTAAAAAATCCCAAAATTGTCGATCTCCTTGTAAAGTTCACCTTGGTTGATGAGAAAGGAGATCATGCAGAAGGTGTTTCACGGGATGTTAACTCTGGATTTTTTGGGGAGTCTGAATTTTTGGGTCTGAATTTTTTGACGTTGCGGCTGATGGCGAGGATATGAGGGTCCCGTCCCTCATCCTGAGATGCCAAGAAGATGAATGGCAATCTATCGGCAGAGTACTGGCAAAGGGATCGAAAGGTAATGGCTATTTCGCTAACCGACTTGCATCTGCCTTTACTGAGGCACTCATCTTTGGAGAGCATTTAGTGTCTACTGAGCACTTGTTTGATTCCTTCCTACAATATTTAAGTCATTCTGAGAGAGATCTTGTTGTTAAAGCCCTTAAAGAGGATCTAAAGATCGAAGATCAAGACAAGTTGATTGATCTCCTGGACAGCATGGGGGGTGTACAGTACCTAACCCAAGAGCTGTGCTTTACAGGTAGCACATAAATAACTCCTTCAGAAACCAAAGTATGCTCTTGATAATATGTTGGATGCTGCAAGAGAAGTGCTGTCACAAACTTTCCAGAGGAAAGAGGCTGTAATAACATGCGTCTTGGTGAGAGGTGTAGGAGTCAGGCGCAGGAGAGCAGGGATGTCTGAGAAGCGTGTTTAATAATATAGTCCACCAATACGAAACGGCACAGACAAAAATCCCAAAATTACGCTCTCGAATAATCAGAAACTCGTGCAAACACACGGAGGAACAAACACAGTTCAGACACTTTACATACACGTGTGTAATAGCGAAAAATGTAATAGCGAAAAAACAACAAACATAAAATACAATCGAGCGCAATACACACAAGTCTAATCCTGCACGAATTACGGCAGGTAACAGGTGCCCTATATACCCACATAAATCAAAGCAATTGAAAACCAGGTGTGAAAAGGAACACAGACAAAACAACCAGAAAAAGAAAAAGGGATCGGTAGCGACTAGTAGACCGGCGACGCCCGAGCGCCGAGCGCCACCCGAACAGGGAGGGGAGTTACCTTCGGTAGAAGTCGTGACAGAGGCTATTGAGAATATTTATGCAGAACAAAATCCGACGGCTAGAACAGTTTTGAAGTTACTGCAGGCATCCCCACAAAACCAAACAGAGATTCAAAATGTCTGGTTTTTCCAGCAATATATCAGAGGGTTGGATGAGGTTGGACTCAGGAAGAAAAGGAGATTCGTGACGGGTGCTGATGTAATATGTGTCAAAGACCGGTATCACTTCTTTATTTTTCTTTTTTCTCTGACCAACTCTCTCTGACTATCTCTGTCAGAATGATCTTCTTGACCCTAACCAGTCAGGCTTCAAGACTGGTCACTCAACCAAGACTGCTCTTCTTTGTGTCACATACTCTCACTACTAGTGTTCCCCAGGGCTCAGTTCTATCTGTCCCCTCTTCTCTCTATACACCAAGTCACTCGGCTCCATCACATCCTCACGTTGTCTCTCCTTTCATTGCTATGCGGATGACACTCAACTACTTTCTCTTTCTGCGTCACCGGCAGATATCTCAGCTTGGATGTCGGTCCACCGCCTCAAGCACAACCTCAACAAGACAGAGCTGCTCTTCCTCCCGGGAAAGGCCTGCCCACTCCAAGACCTCTCCATCACAGTTGACAACTCCACGGTGTCCCCCTTCCAGAGTTCCAAGAACCTTAGTGTGACCCTGGACAACAGCCTATCATTCTCTATACAACACCTTGTCGTTCTCCCCACACACTCCACTGGCTTCAAGTTGAAGATTGCATCCACTGCAAGACCATGGTACTTGCCTACGGAGCAGCAAGAGGAACTGCCCCTGCCTACCTTCAGGCTCTGCTCAAACTCTATACCCCAACCCGAGTACTCGATTCCGCCGCCTCTGGTCACTTTGTCCTCCCACCCCTTATGGGAGGGCAGCTCCCGCTCAGCCCAGTCCAAGCTCTTCTCTTTCCTGGTACCCCAGTGGTGGAACCAGCTTTCCTGCCCATCTTCCGAAAAACATCTGAAACCCTACCTCTTCAAAGAGTATCTTAAATAATCCCCCCCAAAGAAAAACACTCGCACTTGACTCTTTTAGCCCTAACTAGCTCTGACTTTGCTTATAGCTTTTCTGATAGCTACTTTAACGAGGACAATTACTCTGACTGTGATATGTGGTTGTCCCAACTAGTTATCTTAAGATGAATGAACTAACTGTAAGTCACTCTGGATAAGAGCATCTGCTAAATAACTAAAATAGAAAAATATTAAATAAGTATACCTGAAAACTAGTATACCTGAACTTTGAAACATGCTCTCTTTGTTGGGCTAATGGCTATGGCTAATGACTTCTACCTTAGCACATGGCACATGGTCATTTCCTGCAATTCACACCTCCCGTGTAGAGGGCATTAACAAGCATAACACTCTGAGCTGGAGTTTGTAGAGCAGCGTTGCTGCTTGAGCCAGGCAGTGGAGAGCTACTACAGCGCTTTGCAGGGTGCGGCCATTTCAGAGACGCGAGCAGTGACACCGAGACAGCTTGGGACACTTTTTTCCTCTATGAACCCAGCACGAACTGGCAGAGGTTCACCCATTGGTTGATGCAATCCAATGCCTGAGCAGTGGAGCACGGCCCTAATGTTCCAAGCGGATCCTTAGTGCAGAGCTAACATAGCAGCTTGTTTGGTGAGAGCACATTACAGTTTGTGCTTAGTTGAATGATGAAACAAAATGTCCACATGCCTGCAAGACACACACTTCCTGTGTCCCTTTTTGTTTTCTGTGTGTTTTGTACAGTATGTTTGTGATTTTAACTAGCGTGGTTTTTAAAGGAAAAGCCGAATGGCAATGGAGTAACTGACAAACGCGAAAGCAAAGCAAAGGCTGCAGAACGAACAAACCACTGGTGTTCGGAACTGGATTGGAATGTTTAAAAAAAAATAATTAAATGTTTGAAAATTGCCTCTACTTCATGCTGCCTGCTCAATCCAGATGCAACATTTCACAACGTGTGTTCCCCATACAGACCTGAATTACCTTTGACTCTGGAACGGACCCATTTATCTTAGACCATGCAAATAATGCTCATTTTATGTGAACATAGATTTAATGGAGCATACTGTACACACTGTATACCCGAGGATGTCAAAGTACAGACCTTTCAGCATTCCTGTCAAGTCACCGACTCGGACAGACTGATAGTGATCGGTACCTCTCATTGAACCAAACACGAGAAAAGCAGGGACCGCCACACAATAATGACATCGCCATTATTTGAGGAATCTTTAAAAGGTATCGGGAACAGAACACCAACAGGCATGTATGGATATCCCTGAACTGTGATGGAGGCTCTGATAAGACCAGACACACTACCAATGAGTGTTCCAAAGTGGAGATGAGATGGGAGACTTTGTTTCACAGACATTTCACATCATTCAGAGATATAGGGTTTCACAGAGCCCAGTGGGACACAATGAGATCGAGGCAGCTTTTGGCCCTGGTCTGGTGTCCCTTTCTTGTATGTATGAGGACAGAGGAACTGGGGGAAAGTGTCCTAATTGACCCCTCTCTCCATTCATATTTAGTCAGCTATTATGATGGCCCATACCATGCAGCCCATACCATGCAGCCCATACCATGCAGCTCATACCATGCAGCCCATACCATGCAGCTCATACCATGCAGCCCATACCATGCAGCCCATACCATGCAGCCCATACCATGCAGCCCATACCATGCAGCCCATACCATGCAGCCCATACCATGCAGCCCATACCATGCAGCCCATACCATGCAGCCCATACCATGCAGCCCATACCATGCAGCCCATACCATGCAGCCCATACCATGCAGCCCATACCATGCAGCCCATACCATGCAGCCCATACCATGCTCCTTACAGGGTTTGACATTCCAATTCAATTCTTGAATACAATATGACGTTGAAGACATTTTTTATTACCACAATCTTCAAGTTATGACATTTTTATTGAAATGAGACTGTTAGAATTGGAATTGCATTGGATTTGTAAAAACATTTGAAATTGAATGGTATTGGAATTCAATATTTATGCATTTCCCAGTTAATGGCATTCATGCATTTTGTATAAAACTTTGTTTTAAATCATTTCAACTTGAATTTCTATATTTCCAGCTAGGCTGTCTGAACAGTGACACGATCAGCCTGAAAGGTGGAGGTAATTGAATTTGAATTTGTGAAATTGTTGAGGATAATATTGAATTGGGAATTAAATTATTGGAATTTATCTAACATGACTGACCTGCAATTTGAATTGAATTAAATGGAATTTAGAGTGAGAGGGAATTTAATTCAAATGGAATTCGTAGAATGAACCCCAACCCTGGTCATAACATTAAGTTTGTCAAATGTTTTAATACTTCAAAAGCAGTCGAATGTCTAATTGTTGAAGGTCCTGTATGGCTCAGTTGATAGAGCACAGTGCTTACAACACCAGCATGGTGGGTTCAAATTCTGGGTCACTCATTTGTAAAATAATGTATGCTTTGGATAAAAGGGCCTGCTAAAATGGTATATATTATATATAATGTGGGATCGAGACATAGCTGGATCCACACAACCGATGCCTTGTGTAGTGGACTTGAAATGAGATGACTACATGATAGATAATGTCCCTTTTACCCATGGTAATGAAACGCTACATCAATTAAAAATCCTATTCTGAACAACTATCGTCCGGTCTGAAAGAATAGGCCATTTCCACTAATCAAGTGTAAAATGATAGGAGCAGATCGAGACACTCCTGTCATTCATATACCAGTTTGGGAAACATTACAGTGCTATTGAAGAGGAATAGCTGGCTGCATAGCATTAGTATTAGCATCAGAATAGAGCATTGGGGAATTCTTGGAGGGAGATGGATGGAAGATACAAATCAGAGGAAGGGTCAGGGGACAGGTAGAGTTACAGCTCTTTAGCCATGCTAACAATGAGAAGCCCCCAGATTCCATCATGTTATGTAAGGTTGGCATCCCACACTTCCAGTCGCGAAAAACATGCTAGGTGATCTACAAAGAGCTAGGAAGAGTGACAGTGTGTGTGTGTGTGTGTGTGTGTGTGTGTGTGTGTGTGTGTGTGTGTGTGTGTGTGTGTGTGTGTGTGTGTGTGTGCGTGTGCGTGTGCGTGTGCGTGTGCGTGTGCGCGCGTGTGTGTGTGCGTGCGTGCGAACGAGTGAGTGAGTGAGTGAGGGAACCTCTCCCTTTCAGAGCATCTAACTTGCATAGAATCTTTAAGCTGAGAGCATGCTTAGAATCAACACAATACTGATTCAAATATGTCTGGGGACGCAACATAGTCATGCTCAACCCTTGATTATCGAGTATAACATAGAAGTATCAGAGTAGAGTAAGACATTAAAGGAATGTTAAAGACTAACGCAATGTTGAGTGTGCTGCAGTGATCCCCTGAGAAGTTAGTCATTTGAAAGTCAATGTCGTTTACTTCACAGAGAGCTTTTGTGAGTAGCTCCACAATAGGGCTACCAATTTGGCACTGCCAAGTAGGGTACTTGAGATAGAGGAGAGGTGAGCGGGGTGGGGGGGTGGGTTCCTCTTACCGGTAAAAGTATAAAATCCATCCTCTTGGCTGTCTAGCTGTCAGTGGTGGCTATAGTTCCCAGTCAGTCTATACAGACCACGAAGACCCTCTGACGGAAACCTAGCCAGACTAGAACTAGCCGCCTACCCTTCATGAATCTTCTATGGTAAGGTTAAAGAGATGGTTCACTTAGGTTTAACCTTATTCAGGCCTTACCTAACGTGTTGTCATTTCATTCCATTTTTAAGTCTCTTGAATATTTTTTTTTTTTTTTTAAACATCCGACATCTCCCTGAGAGCATTTTTAGACCATGTAGAAATCCTGACGGGAACGGACGTTATCAGCTCATGCCAATTAATACTAGAACTATGTACTGGTCATGTCTGTCTGTGACTGTGCAGCGGTTGTGAAGGAGTGGCTGGTTATTAAACCATGATGAAACAAAACAATGGCTTGGGATCTGACTCCCCTGGCTGCTATTGTGATCCCTCCCTCCGCTCAGAGACCAACGATGCTTCATCCCTCCACTGCAGTCCCGAACTTAATTTCACCCTAAAATCTTCTTATTTTTCTTTCCTTTTTGTTTGTACACTGAAATTCAGCTTTTAGCTGTGCATGCATGTGTACAAGCTCAAATAAACCTTATTATATATGGGGAGAATATACGATTTTAAGTTGTTATTGACTTTATCATATCAATGTGTTACAATTTATCTCTGATATTTATTTTCAGCCTTTGACAATGGCTGCTGTAAGCGCTCTACTACTTCTACTGCCGGTAGCGTGGACTTGTGCCCCCCAGAAAGCAGGTGAGTATTTTTTCCCTTAAAGAGAGTGGAATCGCTATCCATATGACACTATGGAACAGGTTCTATCAGCATCCTCTAAGATCGTCTTTTCTCTGTGCTGGTTGTTTATCAGACTATGTGATGGTGTCGTGTTTCCCCAATGCCATCATTGCTAACGTCCCGGAGTGTCCCTACGGCTGGGAGATCGGCCAGCTGTCCCTAGGGGGGCTGTGTTACAGCGGTGTCAACAGCCCAGGGTACTTTCGCTTCACCATCCCTGACCTGACGCCCAAAAACAACTCGTACTGTGGCACTCACGCCGAGGTGAGAAAGTACTTTTAATGGAGGGGGTAAGCTTGCCTGAGACATGAAGAGTTGCAGGTCTGAGCAAGGTATTCCAGCTAAATGCAAAGCGATAGGCCTAAAGAATCAACAACCCATCCTCATTCTTTGGCGTGTCTGCTATTTCTTCCCAGTATATTGGTGGTAAAGACCCCAAGTATGTCTTCTACAACTCCATTGTGTCCAATGACACTTCACTAACAGTCAGAAACCAGCCGGTCAACTACACGTTCAGCTGCACGTACCGGGCCGCCTACTTGGTCAACAACGCCGTCTTCAGCCAAAGGTAAGCACCGATCCTGGCATTTAGGTCACCGCCGGTACCTTCTGGAAAGCGTTTGCATTCTAACCCAATGACTTTCAGCGTTTTTACGAAACCCTTTGCTTCTTCCAGAGTGGCTACAGTTTTTGTCAGCAACGGGAGTTTAGGCACTTTTAGTTCACAGTTGTCTATGAACGTATTCACGGTGAGTACCTCAAGTTTAGGTTCTCATCAACTTCCCGGACACAGATTAAGCCTAGTCTTGGACATTAAATGGAGATTATCCATAAAGCATGCTTTTTAGTCCAGGAATAGGCTTAGTCTGGCCCCGCGAAACAGGTTCTTAGCTGCTGAGTGTAAAACGTAATGCTAACATTCGTTTTGTAATATTATGGAGATAAAAATGTGTCCATTACTTGTAAGGATCACTCAAGTCGTAAAAGTCAACTTCATGTGAATATAAATATAACTGACTAACCTGTGTTCATGTCTTTAGAATTCCAAGTTCCTGTATGCCAAAGACGCCCCCTATGTGATTGACACATCAGAGATTGGCTCTGAAGTGTTCATTGGGATGGAAGCCAAAGGACTCAGCAACAGGTACTCAAAATATACAGTATATACAGTTGAAGTCAGAAGTTTACATAAACTTAGGTTGGAGTCATTAAAACTAGTTTTTCTTGTTAACAAACTATAGTTTTGGCAAGTCGGTTAGGACTTCTACTTTGTGCATGACACAGGTAATTAAAAAACATGTTTACAGACAGATTATTTCACTTATAATTCACTGTATCACAATTCCAGTGGGTCAGAAGTTTACATACACTAAATTGACTGTGCCTTTAAACAGCTTGTAATATTCCAGAAAATTATTTAGAAGCTTCTGATATGCTAATTGATATGATAATTGACATAATTTGAGTCATTTGGAGGTGTACCTTTGGATGTATTTCAAGGCCTACCTTGAAACTCGGTGCTTCTTTGCTTGACATTATGGGAAAATCAGAAGAAATCAGCCAAGACCTCAGAAAAAAATGTGTTTACCTCCACAAGTCTGGTTCATCCTTGTGAGAAATTTCCAAATGCCTGAATGTACCACGTTCATCTGTACAAACAATAGCACTCAAGTATTAACACCATGGGACCACGCAGCCATCATACCGCTCAGAAAGGAGACATGTTCTGTCTCCTAGAGATGAACATACTTTGGTGCGAAAACAGCAAAGGATCTTGTGAAGATGCTGGAGGAAACAGGTACAGAAGTATCTATATTCACAGTAAAACGAGTCCTTATATCGACATAACCTGAAAATAAAGTGATCCTAACTCATTTTTACTTGGATTAAATGTCAGGAATTGTGAAAAACTGAGTTTAAATGTATTTTGCTGAGTTGTATATACATTTCCGACTTCAACTGTATGTATATATATTTAGCAAATGTTAATTTATACTGAACAAAAATATGAAAGCATTATGCAACAATTTACAGTTCATATAAGGAAATCAGTCAATTTAAATAAATTCATTAGGCCCTAATCTATGGATTTTAAATGACTGGGCAGCCACGGGGGGCCTGGGAAGGAATAGGCCCACCCACTGGGGGAGCCAGGCCCAGCCAATCAGATTG